>NC_142795.1:49844226-50026726 GCF_049724085.1 Artemia sp. Qi Xiang Cuo
TCTTGATTTATGGGGAATATTTCTGGTCTATGCAGTTATTATGAAAGTAAAGAGTAACATTAAACCTCCCAATGGGTAAAATTTATTCTATATAAGAGGGGCACTCCTTCATCCAAACATCAACCGAAGTGTTGCAGAAACATTGGATGGTGCTCAATACATCAGAAATTAAGAGTTGTAATCCTTGTTTTATAGTTCGAAAGTGACTGGATATCAATACGTCTGGCGTGGTAATTTCCGCTGGGGAGGAGGGTATTTTCCATCTGAGTAATCGACTAGACCCGTGCTTCCTCTTTTTGAACCTTTTGCGCTCTTTTTGACGAAGTCCATCCAAATTATCAATGTGAATTGGGATTGATCACAACCCTGCTTAAATTCTGATTCAATACGAAACCAGCACTAGTGCCGTGTTATCTTTACTAACAACTAAACAGCAGCAATGGCATTCCCCTCCATAGAACTAATTACTTTAATGTATTTTTCTGATATCAGACAAATGTATGACTTTCGCTAAATCTATTTTATCAACTGAATTAAACATTTAATTATAACTGATAAAACTGAGGTCTTGGGGGTTGTGACGACTAAGTCACATTCAGCTACGAATAGCAGTATCAAAATAGTTCATTTGGATTGAGCGAGGATCAGTAGTGTGACTGTGTAATCTCAGACACAGTTAAAAAATTTCAAAATTTGAACCAAAAAAAATATGTAACCGGTACTCGTTGATTTTTTAATACCTCAACCTAGAGCTGGCGCCAGCCCCTCCCCCCCCCCATTGAAATTCATGGATGTATGACCTTGAAACATGGATAAACACATTAATTTATTAACAGAACCCACTGTGAGATTTTGACTACATGAGTTGGGGGGAGATCGGAACCCCTGGTAAAGGTTATTTATTTCTAATTAAATATTCACATAGTTCTTACATTGTTTGTGAAAAAGTATTACTATTATTTATTTCATGGCAAACATTAGCATACAATGATTACTTGTTTATAGAAAAAGAAAAAATCAAAAGGGCAACAGAGGCCACCACATATAATTTAAAAAAAAAACATAAAATGGAAGAAGCTGTGACGATAAAAGCGACGAGTGACTTGGAAACAGAAAGATTAAGTAATTTTTTAATTAGTTAAAAAAACTCATGTAAAAAGTTGAAAAAAAATTCTGAAAAATACTTTTTTCAGAATTAAATCAAGAGCCATATTATACTTATGATTGCAAGAAATAGTTCCGTAATAATTCAAACCTCAATCAACCAGAAATTGCTGTCATCAATTGAATAGATCGATTAACATTAAATGATACTAAATAAAGTAATTAAGAAGTTGAAAAATAATCCCATCACCGTGTGCATAGGACTGAACCCACCGGAAACTGAACCCCCGTAGAACGGAACACCCTTGCCACGGACCCCCCGGGACCTGGACCCCAAGGGGGCCAGAAGCAACTTTGCCAGGGGGGGGGTCCACCCGCCAAAATATCAGTGGTGGTCTGGTGACACGGAATATATTTCAGGGATTTTTTTTTTCGTAGGAATAAGTTTGTTTTTAAATAATATTAGGAAAAAACTCTCAAATAAATAGTAATTATATTGCATGCAAAATGAAACAAAATACAGTAAAATTTTAACTACAAGGATTCCTGGCGAAGAGATCAATTTGTTTAATCAAAAATATATTTAATTTTTATGAATTTAATCTTTAAAATAAATCAAACTCAAACCAAAATCATCCTGCCTGCAGAGATGCCACGTTTTGATTTCATAACGGACGGTACTAATACACGTACAATTATTGATTTACACATTTTAAAAGCAATTAACCAGGGATTTAAGGGAACGGTACCTCAAATTATATCCTGGTTAGGCCTGGGTGTTGATTTGGAAAATAATCAGAGATTAAATAAAGAAAGAGTATTTCAACTGAAAGCAAGAAAAATATTTGAAACCTATTTAAGCGGATTATTCTTTATATGAAGGGGGCTGTCTCCTCCTTAGCTCTTTACTCTTTACTGTGAATTTCGGCCCTTTTCCAAATTTTTTAATAAAATTTTCGAGTGGAAATATAAGATTCTTGAAAGCACTATAAATACTTTTGCTTAATGAGCAAGTTGTTGAGAAAGGGGCAGTCCCTATTATACACAGAGTAATTTATATTTGTTTTAAGTTTTAAACTTGCTCCTTACTTTACTTAAAAACCCTTTTCGATTTTTTTAATTATATTTCATGAAACTGTAAAGTCTTTTGAAT
Source organism: Artemia sp. Qi Xiang Cuo (assembly GCF_049724085.1). Lineage (NCBI taxonomy): Eukaryota > Metazoa > Arthropoda > Branchiopoda > Anostraca > Artemiidae > Artemia > Artemia sp. Qi Xiang Cuo. Next base: position 49,846,484 of record NC_142795.1, read on the forward strand.
ACATTACTTTTGTTAACGCAGAAAAAACAATCAATATTTTTATGATTTCTGTTTGAGTTTTGATGTTTAATCAAACTGTTCGTGGTAATGAACTGTAAGTACGAAGCGACCCGGCTCAATAATAACCGAACTCTAAAAAACTGAATTTTGATACCAATTGATATATCAAAGGAATTGGCTTATTATGCTGATTCCAAATATATACGCTTCATTAAATTTAGTTTAACCCATCAAAACCTACAAGCATGAGTAAATTTGTCTAATTTTTTATACGAAATTTCTTTATATCTCGTGCTTTTTCTTTACCGATTCAACCTTAGATGTGGAGATGCCTTGGTTAAATTTTCGCCAGGATTGAATTTCTCAGAGGATATTTTTGTGGGGAGGGGGGTTTTTCCATGGAGGTGGAGCCAGGTGTCCTGGCGTTATTAAAAAAACGATCGGAAATTAAATAAAAATCAAGTTTTTTTCGACTGAAAGTAAGGAGCAACATTAAAACTTAAAACGAACAGAAATTATTACATATTGTAGGGGGTTACCCCCTCCTCAACACCTGACTGTTTACGTTAAAGTTTAAATTTTGTCCTAATTCTTTAGAAACACGTCCTGAAACAGAAGGGTCGTTTAATTAGAACAATAAGTAACTTTTTTAAAATGCCGAAAAACTGTAGCCTAAAGAGCAAATTATTGAGGAGGGGGGCAACACCCCTCATATACGTAATAATTTCGGCTCGTTTTAATTTTTAATATTGCTCCTTATTTTCAGTCAAAAAAACGTCTTTTTTTACTTAATGATGCTTAGAGAGGAACATTTTTCTAAAGGCTATGAAAAAAGTATGTCAATTAAAGTAAGAGTATGTAAAATGGAAAAAGTAATCAATTAGAAAAATTACACAAAACAATAGCCTACTCACAAAAACTAAGATATAAAGTCCCAGTATTCAGTTCTGTTGATCAATGCCGAAGCTTTGGACTGATATTTTTTTAACAATATCGACAGTTTTGAACTTAGTTATCAAACACCAAAATGTTTAATGACTTTACGCTCTATTCCTTGTAAAAAGTAATGCACTGTCAAAGCAGTTTGTTCAAAGTAAAGAATTAAAACTAAAATTGATAAAATCAAATAAAAATTTTTAATTCATTATTTTTAATTTTGAATACCGAAAACCAATATATTTGACACCTTTATACTTCATAACTGTAAAAAATTAAATCTTTTTTCAAAGCGACAACTAGATAAACACAATCCCTCCTGGAAAAATAAATAAATGATCTTTATATTTCTTATTCTCCTTGCCCCCCCCCCTGCCGTCGCCCCTGTCGGTATCCCTTTGTAACTACACCACATTTAATTTACTTCCCGGGCAACAGAGACCTCTTGTGACTCACTACACATGAAACTGACACACCCAGATAAGTTTTGCGTCTACACAAGAAATTCTTCTATCGAAGATGTCTTATTTTGGCATAAGAGGCAATGCATTTTCTTGGTTTCAGTCTTATTTGAAGGATAGGTTAATTTCTGTTGATACACTTTTCTGGTCACCCTCACAAGTGAATTTTGGCGTCCCCTAGGGATCAGTCTTAGGGCCTATGCTATTTGTGATTTATGTAAATGATCTTTAGTATGTTGTAAAAAAGCAGACACTTATTAATTGTTGCAGACTTTGTCATACTAAGCCTTCCCTTGCCCATAGTAGCAGCTATAGTTCACCTTCATCTGATGTCCTTGCTCGTTTTGCCGATGACAGTGTACTTGGCACTTCGAGAAACTATAAATCCGAGCTTAGATTAAATTTGGAAATCTCGTTTGGGAGAGCATTTTTGTGGCTTGATGCTCATTATCCTACCCTAAATTCTTTTAAGTCCAGTTTTCTGATTTTTTCGCGTGCTTCTCAGGTTTATCCCCAGATATCAGAAATTACCCAGTAAAATGGGAAAATTCACAAATCTAAAGATTGATATGTTCATTTTTTGGGTATTCTTGTTTATGGAAACCTATCTTTCAAATGCCACATTGATTTTATTAAAATAAAGACGTGCAAGAGTTTCGGTATTTTAAGGAATCTTAGACATACTTTTCCAGGATCAATTTTGAAAATCCTTTTTCAGTCTTTGGTTCAGTCTTACTTTTCTTACTGTCCATTAGTATAAATCTCAACCTTTTCCTTCACTGTTAGAACCACTTTTTCTGTCGTTTACAATAAAGTTAGAAACCTCATTCAGGAGACTAATCGTTCATTAGTTATTACAAAACATGGTCTTGAGTCACTATCCATTCTTTCATGAGCATGCTTTACTTTTTCTCACCTTCATGGTGACCTCCTCCAGCCCCTAAGTGTTCCGCTATCGTTTACCTCTGATCATAAGAATTATAATCTTCGCAATACTACAAATCATGTTCAAGTTCCATTTACTCCTTGCATAAGATCAGATTTTAATCCTTTAATGGCGTGTCACATTGTTTGGAATAAGTTGCCTGAATCGGCTCGAAGGTGCCACTAATTTGGTTCGTTTAAAAAAATTGTTAAAAATTCTTTGTTATCTGTTTTTTTTATTATTATATTTTTTTTTTATTATTATTATTATTTTTTTAGTCTATTTAATCTACTTAATTAATTTATTATATTTATTCTATTTTTTCCTATAGTTTTATTTTATCTATATTTTATTAAATTTTGTTTTGTTTTTCATCTCTGAGTAAGTAACTCATTTGTCTTCCACCTTCTTTACATGCCAATGAGCCTTTGGGGGAATAATAACATGCATCATTTTATGTGTATTTAATTAAGAATAAATCTTATCTTATCTAAACCGTTAAAGCAAGCTACACAAGCCATTCTACATTCAGTATTCTACAAAAAACATTATTCTTGTCACAAACCAATAAAGGAGACGAGTTTGTTTTGGTTTCAGATGAATCAGACTTTTCCTGAACGTTAAGTAAAAAATATTTGTGTTGCAAGTCTTTGAACTTCTTTGAAATTTAATAACTTAGATAACGAAATTTCATCAAATGTCTGATTATATTGCAACTAAATAGAACATAGGAAGGGGACTAGTTGTACTTGGTCCTTAACATGCCCTGAAAGTTTTCGATGAATGTTAAAAAAGAAAGTTAAGATGCCCCTAAACATTTGCTGAACTATGGGATGGCTGCAAGAATAGCTTCACCTAAGGTGAGGCTGTTCTAGAATCTTAAGGGGAGTGTATAGCTAAATCAAAACACATTTTGTTCATGTAGCTTGTAAAAAAGGGTACCAGCAATATTTAAGGTTATTAAGTCGAAACTTAGAGGATACGATATAAGGTGAAGCTATTCTAGAATCTTAAGGGGAGTGTCTAGCTAAATCAAAACACATTATGTTCATGTAGCTTGTAAAAAAGGTACCAGCAATATTTAAGTTTATTACGTCGAAACTTATAGGATACGATATGTTCAACACACCAAAAGGGAAAATGTGCATGCTACTACCAGTACTACTACGATTAAGTTGTATTGTTGATCACCAAAAGGGAAAATTTGCATGCTACTACCAGTACTACTACTATTATGACAACTACGTCTTCTTCGACAACTACTAAAGTTAAGGGCATTAAGGTATATAGGTATTATTAGGTATATATGAAGTAATACGGTATAGGTTAAATGTGCACATTTGGGAATGAAGATCCCAATAGATTCTTATGCATTACAGCTCTTAGAAACAGAAGTATTTTAATTAAGAAAACTTTTTAGATACCACCAAAAAACCTTATTCTTACAAATATTTTTAATTTTTCAAGTTTTGGATAGTATATAATGAAACTTGTCCTTACTTATTGTTCATTATTACCAACTATTTAATGCAAGTGTTTTTCTTATATTCCTCTTACTTTTTTTCTAGGAGCACATCTATCGTACCTCTTTGGATAAGACTAAATTGCATCGTGCACTGGGAAGTGACGGGGAATTGAAAGCAAGGGATTGGACATCAGTCATAAAAAACATGCTCAAGGATAACGGTATCTTTTGCATTATATCTTTTAAAAGTGTTCATAAGCGTGAAAGGTATACAACTGCTCGTGGTAGGTGCAATGTAAAGGGATGCTCTGCTTCCTATTTTTTAAAAATAAATAAAAATGAATCAGGTGATTACAGAGTAGAAAAGTTTTTAGAGTTTGAATTAAAACAAACTGGCATAATACAACACACAAAAGATCAAAAGACAAAAAATTCATTAGGAGGTGTAAACCGTAACGACAAAGAGAAAGAAAGACAAGTTGAGGGTGTTTATAATACATTATACATGGACAAATGTACTATTATTGACAGTGTTGATGAATATGACCAGCTTGTATTCCCACCGTCAATAAAAGCTTACACAACAGCCCTTCCCGAAGCAAAGTCAAAAGCGAGAAAACATTTTGACACTTTTGTGTCTCTTGAAATCCAAGCCAAGACTTACGTAAGAACAACTAAACTCCCAAAAAGTAAAAACATGGATCAGATTTTACCAGGTTCTATGCAACAACTATCCCGTCTTCCTTTTAGACTTTTTTTGGGCCCTGACAAACAATTGAAACTGGCAGGACTTGAGCTAAAGAAAACGAAAAATTTAGTTCTGAATCTCGATGCTACTGGGAGTATTGTCAAAAAGATTCCAGATGTGGACAAAATAATATTATTGTGCAGCCTTGTCTCACACGAAAACGGAGAAAGATATCCAGAGATTTCTTATTCTGATTGTATACTAAGTAGCCATGATCATGTAGAGATATCCTATATTATGGCTTTTTACCTGAACAAACTTCGGCAATTAACCAGACTTCAGTTACCCATAAGTTTAACTTATTTTTCTTGGGCGAAAATTTTGGGCCTCAGTTTAGCATGAAACCTATTTATTGTAGATTAATATTTAGAAATGTTTTTAAAATTTTTATTGAAGGAAAACACGGCTCCATCATTCACGTCTATCACCAGGCTAGTATTATGTGGTGCACACGTAGTTAAATTTACAAGTGCTTTTGTAAGAATATCTTACAAGAAAAGAGACATTTCCGAGCTTGTAATTTTTACCATTGTTCGTATTTTGCAGCAAAAGAACCTTAAAAGAGTTAAATACTATCGGGTTCGTCTTGCATGTATTTTGCAAGAAGATTATATAACACCAAAGCCAAAACTGTATTTGAGGGACGTTTGTGAAGTAATACAGAAATAGGAAGCCTTAATCGATTAAACACTTAACGCAGATTTCAGTCAGTACGACGCTAAGCTTGATAAATTGTCTCAAAATGGGCCGAAGAGACAAAGGAACCCATTTGTTCATTATCCATGTGGTTTAAGAAGAGAAGATTCGAGTGAAGAAATTTACAGCATTATTTTTCCCGTCAACCAAGAGAATAACGAATAAAAAAGTGACTATGTCTTCCAAAGAGCTAAACAACTAATTGTAAATCTGTGTCCATTGTCGCCAGCTGTGATGATCAATTCCAATGGTCAAGGGCTTATCGGTCAAGACAGATTAACAAAGTCTGCCGTTGAAAATCATTTTAAGAGTCTTAAACACCAGGTCTTAAAGGTAGCCTATAGGCCAATTCACTTTTCAATCTTTGTTGACAAAGTTTATGAAAACTCCAAAACTATCACATGTATTCGACTCAATGAGAATAGCCCGAATGAACACTTGTCTGGAAATACCAAAAAAGATACTGTTCGTTTAGCATCATCCGATAGTGAATCAAAATCTTTAGGTTCTTTTTGTTCTTTAGACGATGCATCAGAAGAAGAACTCATAAGGTTTTCTCTTCCAGAACCAAAGCAGGAGTCCTGGTAGAAAAAGCGCAAATCCCTTCAAGATAATTAAGAATTTTATCGAGAGCCTTTGGACGAAAAATTCATATTTTATAAAAAGCGTTTGGCAGAGTAATATTAATCCCAAAAAAGAAACTCCAATGAAAATAAATCGAATGTATTGGAACCAGTTGAGCAGTCATATAAAAAATATGAGCCGCTACCAAAAGTAATCAGAAGTGAAAACAGTACACCAAAAGTAAAAAAAACAAGCATGAATGAAAAAAATACAAAAAATAAATCCGAAAGATGAACCAAATTTGTGCAAGAATTTCATGAAATAGACACAACTAACAAGCTAATAATTGGACGGATCTATACTGGCAGCCATAAAGAAACTTTACGACTGGAAGATTTGAAAACACTTATTGAATTTGAATGGCTTAGTGACAAAGTCATTGATTATTGGACATCCGTCAAGCTTCAAGATCTAGGTCTTACAGATGCAATGAGTGTGTTCCCATTTCCTGTAGCCAATAAAATTCTTGATGGAAAGTCTATTAATTCTAGACTATTCCAAAAAAAATTTTTATATTCACTATTCTTCAAACTGGCCACTGAAGAATTGTAATTATTGACAATGAAAATTAATGTGCCATTTTCTTTGATTCTCTTAACCACGAAATGGAAGGTGAAAAGAAAAGTTTCGGGGCAAGGATTATAAAAAAGGGGATGCTTGGACATGATGACAGACTGGATACATTTCAGTTCCAATCTACCGCCAGACAGACGCCAGAAACAAATGTTTTGTTACGTTTTTATAATTTTGGGAGTTCATCTTCAATTTATATTAAAACAGCCAGCAGCCACCGCTTCAAAAAATTAATGAAATTAATAAACAACGCAAGGACATAATTCAGAATTTCCAAAAACAGAATGATACCCGTGCATACCGAGTGAAGATTTTTGAATACGGTTATTTGCATACTGATACAAATTATTTTCAAAATCGTTGCCGGATTTGCGGTTTTGGTCATCCCCCTTACAAAGACTTGGTTAAAGGAAAGCAAGTACAATGGATTGGCTGCGACTCAAATGCTAACCATTGGTTCCATATAGTATGTTTTGAGAGAGAAATTGGCGAACTACCATTCAATGATGGAGAATAGTTTTTTTGTAGAAACGCTAATGAAAAAATTATTCAAATGTGGACTTTGCACACATGGTATGTTGTAATAGAAAAATAAGAATCACTTTGAGAAGAATGTGTAGCAAATTTATTTAAAACAACTACTCAACCTCTAGCCTGAACAGTGACAGCAAGCCCAATGATAGTTTAACAATACTGTCCCAACATCAACTTACATAACTAGTATTTATATTCAAAAAGATGGTGTTGATAGAACAAGAAAAAATAATATAGAAATTTTTAAAAATAGCTGTTTTAAAACTTGAACTATAAACCAACTTTGATTTTTACTAAATTAAAAGAACAATAATAATTTCAATGAAAATTTAAATATTGGTAAACTCAAAATTTAAATAAGCAAATTAAAGTCAATAAGAAGATGTAAAAAAAGAAAATTGAAGTCAAACAAAAATATGAAGTAAGAATAATAACGTAAGAAATTTTACAAGCCGGTGGACCAAAAAGTGTTTTGCATGTAATTTTTTGTAAAAAAAATTAAATTGATTTTCTGAACTGATTTTAACTAGGTGGTCGTAATGATCAAAACCATTTTAGTTTTCTATATTGTTTTCATTTTGATTTTAAATTTAGCATTATATTCAAAACAAATTTATCGGTACAATTTTTCTGATCTCAAATCATTCAAGCATTACCACTAGTTATCTAAGTTAAACACATGCAGGCCCACGAATGTACACTCGCACATACTCACTTACCTAAGAAAAAGAATATGCTAAATAGAAAGCAAGTGTCGTCGAGATCCAGCATTCAGAATTAGTGACAAAATTTGGTAAAAAACACAGTTGAAAAATGAGATCTCATTTTTCAACCACTAGCACGATACATTTTTTTTTGTAGAGTTTTCGTTCTGATAGATAAAATTATATTAATCATAAGAGTAATCAAAAAATGGCTACCGTGTTTTTACACGTCCTTTCGGCTACTAATATAGTTAGGAAAAAAGTGCAGGACTCCACATAGGTACTCCTTTTCATTGTATTACGAAAATTTGTCACCAGACATTTCTCGTTAACGTCAAATGTTTACCCATCCCCCCCTTATACCGCCCATTCGGCATGTTTTTGTTTTGCAATTGTTTTTTTTTTGTCAAAAAAAGTTACGCGAAATTTCTGTTTTAAATTTGTTTTTTTATTCTCTATAAAAAATTTCGTAGGAGATTTTTTTGGGTTATAGAGTTATTAATTTGGTAAGCGGGGGGAGACGTTTACCTTCTATAAAGGTTTTCTAGCATAATGATGCAGAGAATTACTGATTTACAATTCCAAATGTACCCACCTAGATTTATACGACAACTCATTCAATATGAAGGGCAACTGAGGATATATAGAATAATAAAACATTATTGTTAATATGGTTTTAAGATTAAACTTGACAAGACCAACGATGTGGCTCTTTTCTATAGGCAGGGCGTAGCACGCATTTACGATAAAGTTGTATTGTTGATTTGCTCAGGTGCAAGAATATAACCCACTAGAAAGCTGGAAAAAATTAACTTTTTAGAGGTCGTATCTCACTTTTAATTAGGAGTGTCAGTTGTAAACTTTTTGCTATAACCTCTTTATTTTTATAACACAAGGTTGAACACTTTATGCTCAATACAAACCCAATAGCTGTTATAAAAAGTAAAATTTAAATTGCTTTTTAATTAATCATAATTAGGCACAAAGCAAGGGGATTAAATTCTATTTAAACTTTTTTTTTGCAAAAATTTCTTTTTTTTTTGTTACCGAGTGGTTTAAATTTCAAAAATTGTTTTTATAATATGAAAATATATGTTAATTTTTATATAGAAAAATAAAATTATAAACTATTAGAAGAATAAAAATATTTTATACGTCCATTATCGCAGACACTGTAAATAAACAAACACGCATGGTGACTCATTTCAAAAACAATGACTAGAATAAAATATATGTTAATTTTCAACTGTAAGACTATGCTCTAAACTATTTTAATCTTTGTCTCCAATACCGGAGTTACATAGCAAATAAGGATATAAGGGCGATGACGTCAAATAGAGGAAAAAGGTTTTCTAGAATGGACAATTTGAATGGCACAAATACAAAATTTGGGGAAATTCGCTAGTTTAGAAAATTCGCTAGTTTAGAAAATTTTCATATCTAAGGGTAAAAGAATAGGTTTTAAGATTAAACTAGACAATAAACACCTAAATGACTAAAATAATGAACTTGAAAATTTAAAGGCTGGAAAAATCTATAATTAAAAACTCAGACTATTAATTTTTTACTGAACCGTTTAATTTTTTACTGAATAGTTTAATTATTCTGCATTTGTACATTTATTTGTACCAAGTTTGGGAAAAAAATAGCCTTGGGTGTAATATTACAAAATTACTCTTTGGTAATATTTGAAATATTATTAATTACAGCTGAAGTCTTTGCTTAGGTTTCATTCTTGTCATTATTATTCCAAAAAGTCATACAAAGACACACACGAACTCACAAGAACAAAAGCACACAAACACACACACACACAAACACACACAAAAAAACACACACACACACACACACACACACAAAAGATAACAAGATCAAAAAAACGCCCACAACCACACAAACATACACAAAAACACACAGACACACGCACACAAGAACACACGCAAACACGCAAACACGCAAACACGCACACACTCACACGCACACACGCAAACACGCAAACACACACGCGCGCACGCACACACACACACACGCACACACGCACGCACACGCGCGCACGCACGCACACACGCACGCACGCACACACACACACACACACACACACATACTATTGAATTTTGTTTAGATTTTTGATTCATCATAAATCTTTTTTTTTACTTGTTCTGTAATCTTTGTATTCTTTATGAATGACTCAAACTAGGCAACCCCTTGTTATCGCTAAGAATATATATAGTTTGCGAAACAGCAGTTGTATACCCCTGACGCCATCGCATAAAGCGATGTTGACAAATTTAAAAGAGCTCTGCAATAATCTGTATCCTATTGATGTGTTGTTCAGCCGGACCAAATAATGCAAGTTAGCTTAAATCCAGTATTTTTCCGAAAAAAATATCAGCTGCTCTCCCAAGCTCCCAGCTTTAACAGTTTTCCTAGTACCAGTTTATTTAGAAACTCTCCTTTGTTTGGAAATACTATGATAAAGAGCTTCTATCAAAGATTTCTTAGAAGTTTGGATCTCTCTTTTCTAACTAAAATGGCATGACTCAAGGACTTAACAGGTTAGAAACAAAAAGAAACAAGGCATATATAATCTTAGTGACGATAAACCTAAACATATTTTTTTAAGTATTCAAATTATCATGGATCGTTGTTGGGGGAGGGGGGATGCGCCACTACCTTAAAATATTACCTGACAGTCATTTTTTTCTGATATTTATTATTTGTTTGATTGGAAATCAAGGAGTTCTTATAATATTAACTTATGTTGATCAGCTCGTTCAACCGACACACGAAATAAGCAAAACAAACTGATTAATAGTTTGATGAACATATGAATTGTTTATGAATATTTGATGAAAAAACAAAATGATTTTGAAACATAAAGTATTTTTTTTTTATGATAAAAAAAATTAAGATTTCTCTGTTAATTTAAACCCACTTTTTGTAATTTTCAGCAGTATTAGCCAAAATCAATGACTGTATATGAATATCTACTATATTTTTGCGTTATCCCCACATTGCGATGACAAAACTTCTCAGTGAAAAAGCAGAAATTCTGAAATGTTCTCTTAAATTAATTAATGTTAAGTTCAAGAATTATAATTTTTCTTTTATTTGGTTATAATGAAGGATATCAATCCTCTTCAGAGTTCACTGAAAAAAAGTGTGTACGGTTAAAATTTATGAACTCAAGATAATTTTTTTGAGAAACTCTTATAAAAATTAAAAATTATGAATATAAAAAATTTGTGACGAGTTTTGTAAGCTACCCACCGTGAACAATATATGGGACAAGTTGTTATGTGTCTTATTATTTTTGTTTCTGCCTGTCTTAGTAACTCCAACAGTAAATAATTAACACAATTAAAACACATCTGATAAGAAAACAAAACGGCAAACTTAAAAGGAGCTCATACATTGAAGAGTTTTTCAAGTCCTTCTTGCCTACTTTTTCATGTATGTTTTTCTCTATGCTTCATTCCAAAGGTTTTTGATTGAACAAAATTCCTTCGTGCTCATTAATAAAACTATATTTGGGGACTATTAAGCCACAGGACTAAGGCTCGAAAACTGACATTTTTACCGAGTGTTTAATTTATCTAACATTTGTTTTTATCAATCGTTTTTTTAGAAGAGTATAAAATAGTATTGTGACGCCATAAATGAATTTCTTTTCCTTGAAAGGGAATGGCCTGACGTATCAGGGGTTAGGCTAAAATTAAACAAGTCTTCGACCCTAAGCTATTAAAAGCCTATTACTCATAAACAAAAAATTAAATCTAAAGTAATTTATGAGTCTTAAACTAAATACTTAGATATAAGTCTTTAGCTAAATACCGATTCTTGAACGATTACTCATAAACTAAATATTTTTGGTTATCAGAAGAGCTTTTGGATTCATCACCCCTGTTCCCAATTCCTGAGTATATAGTCAACTTACACGAAGATCAGTACAGAATAATGATTCCTGAAGTTGCACCTGTTTAACAGGCAGTTGTTTCAAAAATTCAACTTAACCTAAGACTTACATCGATTGAAAAGGCAAGGACGGTTTTTGCTACCCAGTAGGTAGCGGGGTGATTCCAAATTACTTCAGGGGCCTCTTACTTCACTTTTCCATACCAGCAACAATATAAATATTGTTCTCATTCTTCGGTCATTGATAAACATTAATTGCTTTGTCAATATCTGATCGACAGATGTTGTGTCGGTGAATTTTTTACCGCCCAGTGTTGCAGTACTAGATTAGCAGCTGCAAAAAAAGTTGGTGAAAAAACACTGTAAGAAAAGCAAAGTGTGTTTCTGGACTATTATTGAGAAATATTTTGGAAATACACAGGAAACCGATTGTCCCAGAATTTTGTCAATAGTCTTTAGGCCCGACCATATTGTGGATTACAACTTAAAGTGTCGTTATTTAATATAATCTAAACTCCACTATTTGTCCTCTATATATTCCTATCCATCATGACCTTTTTTCGAGTGCCATTTTTTATATTTTAAATCAACAATATAAAATTATATACAAAATAAAAAGCTGGTTTTAAGAATACAGTACAATTATGTGGAACGTGAAGAAGTATAAACTTCTGTAATGAAACAGAAGAAATTTTAAGTTACCCTTCATTGTATCAAGTTTTAATTTTCAAAAGGCAAAAGGACATTATCCTCTGAAGGGCTAAGAAAATTTCAAGCATTTATTCTTTTTTGGCTACTCGGTTGCTCTATTTATTTTCTTCTCAGATTAATTGCTGCTACTCACGTAATTTAAGATAAATTGGTCAAAGTTACAAAAGAGTTATAGCTTTTAGGTTTTTTCTAGCTATTCTTGTGTTTTAAACTTAAAGAGGGATTTTCAGAATATCTGGGAACATAAAGCAAAAAAGTTGCGGAGTGTTGTAAACTTGGTTGAGAACAACGCTGACGGCTTTTAATGGGGCCTTCTAAAGGAAAACTGGTATTCAGAGCTGTCATTGAATGATTTGGAATGGATTTCCCACATCAATCTTCGCGATTTTTGTAACGTAATTGCGTAAGATGTCACAACAATTACCTATTGTATTTGTGCAATGTATCTATCCCACAGAGACATTCTTTTTATATATTTTATTATTTCTGTTGCATAGTTTAAAAAGCCGGTACCAAATAAGTTTCCAAATCAACTTATCAGCGCTCTTCATAGTCCCTTCTTAATCCACAGTCTTCATTCTTAACACAAACAGGCTTCCCTGAAAAAACTAAATTGCAGCTTTGCTCCTCATAATATGTGAAATATTACATGACTCGGTCCATGATTTCACACTAGACTATTACAAAAATCATCTCCATGTAAGAAATTAAATTACAAAACTTAATGTAAAGAATTCAAAGAATAGTAAATAAATATGACTAATTTATAGTTTACCTTATAGTATAGTTTATTGTTTAATATATATAATATAAATTATCTATAGTAATGTATAGTATTTTTTATTATTTTAGTTGTGTGCAGATTCATTTGGTTTCAAGTCTTCTCAGATTTTTCGTTAGATTACAATATTTTTAGCTCGTTTCTTTTTTTAAGACAATTAATATTTATATTAACTTTTGTTAGGTATTTTTCTTTTTAAATACTCTTTTTAAATTATTTTTTTTTGATTTTTTTTATAAATTTTGTATAATTTTTATTAAATATTTTTTATTTTATTTAATTAAAAAGATTCATGTTTAGAAAATATAAATAAAAAAGACATCAAAAGTGAAGCGTGCTGCTCTTTGCATCGGATAAAAACTAGAATAATTTCTTAAATTAGAGATTTGATAGTAGGGGTTCTAAAACGTCTCTGATAACCTCATTTTTGAATTTTTCCGTTTTACATACTTGACGCACTGTCATATGAATAAAGATTGTTTTTTCCCTTTTCAAAAAGAAAATGATTTATGAACTTTATTTTTTTCGTTTTCACATTTTCAAGCTTAACGTAATCAAGGAGGTACACTTGTGCCTCTATAAAGAGGCGACCCACCGCAATGTTAAGCGATTTACAGTCCTAGCGGTCGCAGAGAGACAGCGGTGATTGCATTTTGTAGCCCAAGCTCCAACTAAGAAATTTGAAAAATTTCACCCCCCTCTGACGTTATCTTCATGGGTAAAAGTGGGCCGGAAGTTTCGACCCTCCGACCACAGCCCCCTGTTAACGTTGTTAGATCGGAATGAAAGTTATAAGTTAATCTTTTCTCGGCCCTGGGAGATCCTTATCAAAATTTCAGCTCAATCCGATCCCTACTTCTCTCTTTTCCAAAAAACCAGATATAGACACTTGATGTTCATTTCTTTTTTTTTATTACCCACGCCTACAGGCCACAGTTGGCACTGGATCCTGGTGAATGAGGACTCATTCGAAGCGGACTTCGACCGGTTACGGCCTTTTGATATTTTCAGACTGAAAAAATTATCCCCCCAATTTACATTTACGAAAAACCTCGTTTTCCTATAAGAACCCAGGTTATATTTTCCCATCACAGCCCCCCTTTAACGTGGTCTAATCGGGCTGAAATTTAGAGAGTAATTTTTTATGGGGCCTGTAAGCCTATTCTTGAAATTTCATCTCAATTTAATCACCCCTTACCTATTTCCAAACACAACCTATCAGGTTTTGTGAGGATTTGTGTGCGTCAAAATTACATCACATAGAATACAAATAATTTAACGTGTCTTTGGTGCAGTGGTCACTCCTACTGATGGTCAGGCTGACGACCCGGGTTCGATTCCCTCTCAGAGAAATTCTTTTTACATATTGAATTTAAAGTTTAAAAAAGAAACTCAGTTTCTTTTTTAAATCCAATCTTTTAAAGCTCAACAGGCGTATCCAGAAGATCTGTTTAAAGAGGCACAAGTGTGCCTCCTTAATCTTAAAGACCAGGGGGTTTGGGGGGCGGCAGCCCCCCAACTTTAACTCCTGACACGATCAGCTAACAGTTAGTCAAGCAATAAGAAGTAATAAACTGTGCAAAATTGTGATTAAATTATTTGAAAAAAACACCTTTTTAAACCTCTGAAAAGAGGCGTAGAAAAATTTACTACCATTAACCCGTACAGGAATTAGGAGGTACAGTTGGGGGGCTGCCGCCCCCCGAACCCCCCGCTTTCGCAACCCTTTAAATAAAAATAAAAAATTTTTAAACTGAAAGTACGGAGCGACATTAAAACTTAAAACGAAAAGAAAGTAGACCGTATATGAAAGGGGCTGTGCCCTCCTCACCGCCTCGTTATATACGCTAAATTTTTTAGTGTTTAAAAAAAAAGATTTTTTATAAATTCAAAAATGATAGTAAGATAGAGGCTTTGTTTTGGGGGCCCCCCCCTATTGTAGTCAATTATTTATATTACTTTAAAGTTTTTATTTTACTGCTTACTTTCAGTGGACTTTGTATCTATGTATATTTGATTTTTTTTAAATAATACCGAGGACTACAGCTCCCTTTCCATTTTGGTGGATGATTTAGGATGAAAAAAATTTCTTATCGCATTTTAATTTGAAAAATGCTTTAATTTCACATTTTTTAAATTATGCCGAAAATCACCTCCTTGCCGCAAAATTTCTTAGGGGGTATGCGGCCGACCAACAAAAAATAAAAATAAAACAACCCTGTAACTCTAGGACTGGCAATTTTATTTATATTTTAGCTATAGTTTACTTAGTACCGGTAAATGAGAAGGGATACCTAAAATGTATTGTGGATAAAAATGGTTACAGTAACTAAATAAATTTGAGAACCACTGCTCTAGACAATTCCAACCCAGTAAAAATTTCGTGCGGAAGACTCATTCCAATAAAAATCTGAATTAGAATTCTTAAGAACATTTAAATTCAATTAAATTAAAAACGGAATCAATGATAAAACCATTTTATGCCCTAACACAGTATTCCACGCCATGCATTTTTTTCAGTATGGACTAACAACAGCGCTATTTAACGTACATTGCAATATTATTTCAGAAACCTGGGGCTGAGATAAGTCGAGGTTTGCTTGTGCGACGTGACGCCAAGCGAGCAGATTTGCTGCTGAGTTGTGCAGGGTTGATCGTGGGGGGGGTTTAGTGGGAGGAGGGCTGAGGGGACATTTTTGTTGCATAAAGCTCAGTTGTGGCGGAAACTTAGCCGAGTTAAAAAAAACAATACAAGTTGGGATAGTGCACACAAACAAATATATTGAGATGTCTTTCCTGTCTTTTATGCCCTAGTTTCTTCAACGTAATACCTTTGACGTACTTTGCTCTCCACTGTCTTTCATATTTAACTTTACAGATGTCAAATTGCCACTGAATTTTACTGATGCCATTGGAATGCAATAGTTAACACACAATTTGCTCTCTTCTTAATTTTCCTTTTCAACATGAGTATAATAAAACTCAGCAAAATTTCATTTAAGCCATTGGAAGAAAATCCAGAAATTGTATTAACGAAGAAAGGTCTACAGCCGGGTAAGATCAGCTACAGCCGAGTTAGATCTCTAAGTCCCGTATTACCAAGATACAGTCAAACCCAAGGCGCCACAACAGGGACAAAAATAGACTTTTGGTACCGGAATAGTACTATTTCTGATTATTTATACATAAATTTGTTTAAAACCCAATTTTTCCCTATTATCATTTTTGTTTAATGAATTTGTTTGTGCATTTTATCTTTTATTTGATATTATTATTTATATAATCAATTTGTTTTTTTTTCATATACTTATTTTTTATAATTTTATTCTATATTAATTTTATATGAAATATTTTGTTTGAAATTATATAGACTGAAAAAAAAATTTGTAAAAAATATTTGTTATAAAAAATTAAAAATTAAAATAAAAATTTTTAATTTTTACAATAAAAAATTTAAGAAACATTATTTTTATTACATTTAATCAAAATTATAAGAAATTACCTATATTGCTGAAGTGTTTATCTGTAAATTAGTGTTACAAACACATAAGTTTATGTATTACCCAATCCATGTGTTTCCTCACTAGTTTGTGCATAAAATACTGTTATCAATTTGTTATTTTACTTAAACAATTTTTTTTTTGGTATTTTAAGTTGATATTTAGTCATTTGTCTCTGCATATCTTACTGCTGTTAATTTGTTATTTTACTTAATCATTTTTTTTTGGTATTTTCAGTTGATATTTAGTCGTTTGTCTCTGCATATCTTACTTCTGTCAATTTTTTATTTTAATTAATAAAGTGTTTCTTTCGTTTTTTTTTGTAAATTAAGTTAATATTTATTAATTTGGCATTAAATAAATTTATTGTATGAATTACACTCTTTTTTTATTTTATAAGTATGTGTTCATGTTATCTTAGTTTGTTTCGTTTCATACCTATGTTAAATTTAATTTGGCATTCCTTGTGTGTCAGCTACAGTAAATATCAGTGCTTACACTGCCCATCATTTAATTGGCTATTTTTTTTATTGGGTCGACAACCTTGACTAGCTAATGATGTTTCTCTTCAAAGTATTATTTGAAAAAAACTACGTTTTCTAAAGAGTTAAAGAGGCTGAGTTACAAGGTCGAACCTTAAAACGTACAGGGATTAGGAGGCACAGTTGGGGGGCTGCCGCCCCCCAAACCCCCTGCTTTCGCAGCCTTTAAATAAAAAAAAAAAAATTTTAAACTGAAAGTAAGGAGCGACATTAAATCTTAAAACGAGCAGAAATTATTCCGTATATGAAAGGGGCTGTGCCCTCCTCAACGCCTCGCTCTTTACGCTAAAGTTTGACTTTCTCACAACTCTTTTTTTAAACGATAAAAACTTTAGCGTAAAGAGCGAGGCGTTGAGGAGGGCACAGCCTCTTTCATATACGGAATAATTTCTGTTCGTTTTAAGATTTAATGTCGCTCCTTACTTTCAGTTTAAATTTTTTTTTTTTATTTAAAGGCTGCGAAAGCGGGGGTTTGGGGGCCGCAGCCCCCAACTGTGCCTCCTAATCCCTGTACGTTTTAAGGTTCGACCTTGTAACTCAGCCTCTTTAACTCTTTAGAAAACGTAGTTTTTTTCAAATAATTTCTGCACGTTTTTGTACAGTTTATTACTTATTATTGCTTGACTAACTGTTAGCTGATCGTGTCAGGAGTTGAAGTTGGGGGCTGCCGCCCCCCAAACCCCCCGCTCTTGAACATTCTTGTGTTAAGGCTTTTAATTCCTGAATACTCAAATCACGTCGTACAGGGTGCCTCCTAATCCCTGTACGTTTTAAGGTTCGAACTTGTGACTCAGCCTCTTTAACAGCCCCCCCAACTGTGCCTCCTAATCCCTGTACGTTTTAAGGGTTGACCTTGTAACTCAGCCTCTTTAACTCTTTAGAAAACGTAGTTTTTTTTAAATAATAAAAATAAAAAGGTTAGACATGCTTTGTTATTAAAATTGAAGCGCAGATATTTTAATAAAAAAGCATTTCTAACATGTTTATATGTATTATTTGAAAAAAACTAAGGTTTTTCGTAAATGAAAATTCGGGGGATAATTTTTTCGGTCTGAAAATATCAAAAGGCCCTAACAGGTCGAATTCTGCTTCGAATGAGTCCTCATTCAACCGGATCCGGTGCCAACTGGGGCCTGTAGGCGTGGCTAAGAAAAAAAAAGAAATGATGATGAAATTTAAGTGGCTATATTTGGTTTTTTGAAAACAGGGAAGGAGTGATCGGATTGAGCTGAAATTTCGAGGATAAGCTCCCGGGCCCTAGGAAAGCTTAACCTCTAAATTTCAGCCCAATCGGACAACGTTAACGGGGGGCTGTGGTGGGAGGGTCCAAACTTCCGGCCCAGTTTACCCCATGAAGATAAAGTCGGAGGAGGATGAAATTTTGCAAGTTTCTTAGTTTGAGCTTGGGCCACAAAATGCGATTACCGCCGTCTCTCTGCGACCTCTAGGACCTGAAATCGCTTAACATTGTGATGGGTCGCCTCTTTATAGAGGCACAAGTGTGCCTCCTTGATTTACTGTTGATATTCATATCATTTATGTTCAAAATACTATGTCTTTAATGCTGATTGTTCTTTCGTGTTTTTTTTAATTTATCCCCTATGTTGTATAATTTCGCCGATGTTTATTTTAATAATTAAAGATGCTTTATTTTTTTATATATTTTTTACTCATAATAAATAATAAAATTTTTTATGTTTTTTTAATTTAATTTTAAACAACAATTAAGTTTTCCTTTTTACTTGTATGTATTACGTCAAAGAGGTGTTTTTGTTTTTGACTGTTTTATAAAATATATCTTCATAAACAGAATACTATGATCATCAACATTTTAATTTTTAAGTGATTACTTATGCTGTTCTCCTGTGTTCTATTTAAGTTTATTTTTATAAATGCTTGCTGGCACATATTCATATTGTGTGTGATACCGTGCACAAATAACTTATATTTTTTTTCATCAGTTAATATCAGTAAACCACCTAGAATCAAGGATGATATATAGGCCTAATACAAAACTTACAAAATTAAAATAATTCTCTACAGATGGATGGGACTAATAACTAGACTCCGGTCCGCTAAATTTATATTAGGCCAGTTTAGGTCATGTCAGATCCGGCAAGGTTAGGTAAGCTAGAATAGGTCATGTTAGTCAAGAGTAGGTTTATCTTAATAAGAATCATTTCAACTGACATTGCAACAAAAACCAATAATCGAATAAAAAACAAATTAAAAGATCTACTATGGAACTGTGAGTCCGTGGAGATAGGTTAATCCTGTTTTGTTTAATTACCGAAAGTACTTCTTGATGTATTTTCAACAGGTCTTTAGACATTTGATTGCAATGAAGCGTTTGGTCGCTAATACTTTTATTGTTCATAGAATTTACTATTATTTTAGAAAATGTGCACCATAAAAGTATTTGGGTTATGTTGTTGATTAACTATGTTTAATTTGGAACAGTTAAGTTGCTACAGTTTTCTTGGCGGTTATATAACTGAAAAGTGTTCAAAAACTGTTACTAAATGATATTTAGTTAAAACTAAATATCATATAATATATTTATTTCTTGCCATGAGTGTATATATTAAAAAATATTAATTATTCATTAATAAAAATGCCAAATAAGGAAATTGAATTTATTAACTTATTGTCAATCTGAGAAGAATTTATTTTTGATGTGTATCAAACGTATTTTTGTAAGTTCTTATATTAAAATCATCTAATATGTATATAAAGCTCTACAAACGTATTGATTATAAAAGGTAATCGACTATAACTTTTTATTCATTTCTGTATTATCTTCGTACAATTCAGTACCTTAATCACATGCATGACATAATAGACATTGAGAGTCCATAACTGAAATCATGAATATGAATTATTAAAAGCAATGGCTTGCGAAATTACAAGTAATGTGTTTTGTACAAGAATCAATATACAAACACACTTAAGTGCCAAACTACTGAAGATCGAAATCCTGAACTCCTTCAGTCAATTTTAAAGCGAGTAATCCTTCGATTGAATATGAAGATCAAGCTTAAAACGAAAAAAAATATTTTGCTATTGAAGTATAAATGAAACTTAAAACGAAGAGAAATTAAATAAACAATCAATGCAAAGAAACATACAAAATATATTAATGTAAATGAATAAATAAATCTTAATTCGAGTGAAACTTAAATTGAATATGCAAATCAAGCTTGAAACGTACAAAAATCACTACAAACAAGAGTTTGGGTATCGCCTCCTTCTCTCACTGTAAAAGTCTGAAACCTACTGCGTCATTGGTGCTTTACTGAAAACTATATAAACCCATCCGATAAACCCAAAGGCGTGGTAGGCGGGAGGGGCTAGTTGCCCTCCGATCTTTTTTTACTCTAAGAAGATGAACTAGAACTTTTAATTTCCACTCAAATGAGCCCTCTTTGAAGTCTATACGAGCATCCCTTTCATGGGAACCAAATACGGCCCCAGGACATAGCTTGCAATGCCTGCCCCCCGGGTTGTATCTCAAAATTTGTATCAGATGGGTCTGGGGGTTAGTTGCCCTCCGATCTCTTTTGACTCTGAAAAAGTGAACTATCACTTTCCAAACAAATGAGCCCTCTCTGAAGCTTATACAAGCATCCCATTCATAAGAACCATATATGCCCCAAGGGCATAACCTACCACGCCTGGCCCCAGGCCCTGGGGGATTGTGTCAACACAGGAAATTTTGTTATCTGACCCTTGAAGTATTATTCACATAATTGCTCTCTCAAAATTTTTATGTGATCCATTTTGGGGGGGGGGGGTGAAGGACGTGGGGGGACTAGCAGCCCTCCGATCACTTTTGACTCTTGAAAAGTGAAGTACAACTTTCAATTTCCAGTCAAATGAGCCCTCTATGGAGTTTATACGAGCATCCCTTTCATAAGAACCATACATGCATTTAGGGAATAATTTAGAATGCCTTCTCTCGGGCCATGGGGGGCTGTATTGACATCGGAGTTTTTCTTATCTGACCTTTCAACTATTTTTTTAACAACATGTCTGTCGCAAAATCTTCATCAGATGGGTTTGGAAAAAGAAGGCGGGGGGGGGGGGCTAGTTGCCCTCGGATCTCTTTCGACTATTAAAAAGTGAGTTCGAACCTCCAATTTCGAATCAAATGAGCCCTCTCTGAAGTTTATACGAGCATCCCTTTCATAAGAAACCATAAATGCCCCAGGGCATGGCTTACAACGCCTGCCCCCGGGCCCTGGGGGTTGTGTTGACGCCTGAGTTTCTTTATCTGGCTCTTTAACAATCCTTAACTTAATGACTATCTCAAATTTTTATCGGATGCATTCGGGAAAAGAGGGACTTGGGTGGGGGGTTAGTTGCCCTCCAATCTCTTTTGACTCTCAAAAACTAAACTAGAAATCTCAATTTCCAATCAAATGAGCCTTCTCCGAAATTTATACGACCATCCCTTCCATAAGAACCATATATGCCCCCAGGGCATATCTTTCAACGCCTGCCCTCGGGCCCTGGGGGCCATTTCGGCCCCGGAGTTTTCTTTATATGGTCTTTGAACTCTTATTTAAAAATGGTCATCTCAAAGTTCTTATCAGATGGGTTTGAGAAAAAAAGGGCGTGGAGGGGGAGGGGGGCTAGGTGCCCCCCAACCTCTTTTAACTCTTAAAAAGTAAAGTAGAACTTTCAATTTTCCGATCAAATGAGCCCTCTTTAAAGTTTATACGAGCATCCCTTCCATAAGAACCATATATGCCCCCAGGGCACAACTTACAACGCGGGCCCTGGGGGTTGTGTCGGCACCGAAGTTTTTGTTATATGATCGTTGAACTATTTTTAACAAAGTGGCTATGTCAATATTTTTATCGGATGCATTTGAGAAAAAAGGGCGTGGGGGGAAGGGGCTGGTTACCCTCCGATATCTTTTGACGCTTAAAAATTGAACTAGAACTTTCAATTTCCAATCAAATGAGCCCTCTCTGAAGTTTGTACAAGCATTCCTTCCATATGAACCATATATGCCCCCAGAACATAACTTATAACCCTTGTCCTGAAGACTGTGGGGGGAGTGTCCTGCTCAAAAATATAGTTCCTAGAACGTTTAACTACATTGAACAAAATGGCTATCTCAAAATTTTGATTTGGATGTGTTTGGGGAAATAGTGGACTGTCATTTAAATTTCTAATCAAATGAGTCCTTTTTGAAGTTTCTACGACAACACTCTATAAAAACCCTATATGCCCCCGGAGCATAACTTAGATCCCTTGCCCTGACTGCTGGGGGGGGTGTCGTCCTCAAAGACCTAATTTCCGGAATTTTCAACTACGTTGAACAAAATGGCTATCTAAAATTTTTGATTGGATGTGTTTGGGGAAAAAGTGGGCGTCAGAGTGGGAATAGCTGCCCTCCAATCACTTTTGACTATTAAAAAGGGCACTAGCCCTTTGAATTTCTAATCGAATGAGCCCTTTTTGAAGTTTCTATGGCAAAGCTTTCTATAAAAAGCTTATATGCCCGCAGGGCATAACTTACAACCCTTGCCCTGAGGGCTGTGGGGGGAGTGTCCTCCTCAAAAAAATAATTTCCGTCTGGAAATCAACTACATAGAACAAAATGGCTATCTTAAAACTTTGATTAGATGTGTTTGGGGAAATGGTTGGCGTGGAAGGGGTGTTAGTTGACTTCCAATCACTTTCGACTATTAAAAAGGGCACTAGCCATTCCAATTTCCAGTCGAATGAGCCCCCTTTGAAGTTTATACGACCATCCCTTCCATATGGAGTGCCTCTAGGAAAAAAAGTAAATAGATAATAAAACATTGGAGCCGTATGGCCTTTACTATAGGCAACACTATATCGTTGCCTCTTATTAAACTTGAGAGCTGATGTGTATGCAGGAGAATATGTCTGCCCCAGGTATATCTTACCTGGATCCAAATTGAACTGTAAAACCAAGGGATTGAACTGAAGCAGTTAGACCTTTCAATGTAAATGACTAATTCAATGTCAATGAGGTTATTTTAGTAACGTTTTGAGGGGCTTATGATCAGCTATGATGGAAAATTTACAGCCATGCAGAAAATGATGAAAGTGGTAACATTCAGATAAGATTGCATATGGCTCTTTTTTCAATTTGTAAATAGTAGTTGTGCTGAGTAGTATTACGTGACCTGGATCCAGAGGATATGAATTGGTCTTTCTCACAGACCAACGAGATGTCGACTTGGAGCTCTACTTTGTTTTGGAAGGTTAGAAGAGGGAAAGTGTCCCACATTTTAAATCTTCAATGTTATGAAATGCCTTGGCGTATCATTCTGTCTATTCAAACTTTCTCTGCTTTAATATGGTTTTCAAGGGCTCTTTTTGGATGGACAAGTTAGGTACATACCTGGACAGGTAATTAAACTTACCCAGAAACTTTTCATATCTATTCCCTTGATTGGGGCACACGCATTTCTTTAAAGATTTTGCATTGTTTGGATCTGGGAGGATACCCAGGTCGGAAATGATATGGCCAAAATAAGATAATCTTCTGAAGTATTTTTGTCTTTGTTAAACTTTAAGCCTTTCGTCTTCCTTAGGCTTTACAAGTAAAGTGACGAGGCTGAGACTGCATTCACTGGATGCTTTTCACAGATGGAATTATATTACCAACTATAATTGTATACCCAAATAATACTGTAATGCCCAACAAACTTACATATGTTGCAACAACAACAAAAACGAAACTTTTTTTTTTCAAAAACTGATGTTAGCTTCTTTAGTTTCTTTGCCTAAGTTAGACAAAGGTCTTTTTGTAACATTTATTTTGTATAGTTAAAAAATCCAAAAATGTTAAAAAATTAATTAAAAAATACACAGTTTTTCAGGGATAAAAATTTATGACTTGACTTACTTACTTGACTTAAGGCTCCTGCTGGTGGTCCAGCGAAGAGAGAGATGAGACTCTTTGCCTCCATTCCGAACGGTCCTGCGCGAGCGTGACTGCTTCTGGACATCAGTACCGATCATGGAGAAGTAGTTGGTAAGGCATGTCCCTCCGTCTGAACGGGGGTCTTCCACGGGGGTGCTTCCAGCCATGTCGAGGAGGATCAAAATTGAAAAGTGTTGTGGTGGGTCCTTCTGGTAGCACGCAAACTAAGTGACCAAACCATAGTACAGTCTTTATGAAAAGTTGACGATAGTTGGGTAACTTATCCATTAGTGTTAGTAGTTGGGTGTTTGAAACGACGTTGTACCATTTGATCCTTTTGATTCGTCTTAGGATGTTTGTTTGGGCCACATCTATGGCATCACGAACAGAAGCAGCTGCCGGCCAAGCTTCAGCACCTTAGAGAAGGACTTGCATTACGGTCGTGTTGTAGATCCGCATTTTTGTTTTTCGGCTAATATTGGGCTTTGACAACAAGGAACGGCATAATCGAGCCATAATAGACGCAGCTTTCCCGATGCGCGACTGGACTTCCATTTCATTTGAGCCATTATCCGAGACGACGGATCCAAGGTAAGTAAAAAACTTGACAATTTCGATAATGTGTCCTAAAACGTTGAAAGATGGTGAGTTGGCGGAATTTCCTGCCGGGTCGATGATCATTATTTTTGTTTTCTGCCAGCTAATGTGTAATCCCACTTTCAGGGCTTCTTCTGACAGTGTATTGAGAGCTGCCTCGAGTTCAACTGAAGAAGTGCATGTCAGGGCAATATCATCTGCAAAGTCGCAATCGGCTAGGACAAATTTATGCCTATTTCAGAATATCTGATTTGTTGCGTTTCCTCTATACCCTTGTTGTTATTTCTGCTTTTTATTTCTCGACTTTTATGATCAACTATTTTGCCAGTAATCTACACAGCTATAACAGTTATTAATTCTCATCAATTTCAGATAATAGTCACCAAATAATGACGTCAAGCTCTTTAGTTGTCAAGAAAGAAAAGCTAGACCCCAGCGAACTTGATAAAATACTACTAGATTTTTGCAAGGCACACCCTGAAGGAGTGTCTGGTCCACTATTAACATCATCTCATCCAGATCTTGATTTGAAGGAATGTACAATTAGATTGCAAAAACTTGTCAGTGAAGGGAAACTTGCAATATTCAAAAAAGGCGCGACAAATTTATTTAAGTACAAGGAATTATCAGCTACTCAGAAAAATGTCAAGTTTGAGAATGAAATTGAAAAAGCCATATATGATGTAATAGCCGATTCTGGTAAAATAGGAATATGGATTAAGGATCTTCGGGAATCGATCAATGTTGCTCAACAGCAGTGTATAACTGCTCTGAAGTCTCTCAAAGCCAAGGAGCTTGTCAAAGAGGTTTTTCCAGGGACTGGACATAAGCGAATGTGGATGCTTTATGATATAGAACCTGACCAACAGTACATTACTGACAGAGGTGGACCCTGGGTTAATGAATCAACTGGTGAATTCGAACAGGAGGTTGGGGAGAAGCTAATGAAACTAACTTTGGCATTTTTGAAAAAACAGTTTAACCAAACATCTGATAATACTGGATTATTTGCTGAAAGAAAAAGGCATTATTTGACTCCAACAGAAATACACAAGTTTTTGGATGAAAATAAAATAATAAACGCAAAACTCACGGTTGAACATGTCGAGATTGTTTGTGATAATTTAGTTTTCGAACGATCAGTAGTTAAAAAAGTTTCTTCTAACGGACCAATATATAGGTTTGCTAAAGCTATTATGGATAGCTCTGGATTTTCATCTGTACCGTGTGGATTTTGTGCTTTGACAGAAGAGTGTCGTGTAGATGCAGTTATATCCCCACAGTCTTGCGAATATTACAGCAAATGGAAAAAAACTGCAGAAACTTCTGACATGCTTGTGGAGTCTTTAAAGTCAGTCCGACCCTTGGTCTAGTCTAATGGAGAGTTTATTCTTTGTGTTTTGCAATTATTTTCTTTTTAAAGTATTTTGATTTATGAAAAATAAAGTTGCTGGATCCATTGTTTATGTGTTACCTGTGCCTTTCTTTTCTCTTCTACTTTTTCACCACCAGCAGAAGCTTTTGGTTTTACTACGAACTTTTTTGCTGCACGAAAACGGTTTATACTCTTGATAAAGGAGTATGAAGATATTCTTGGGGATCCTTGCATTCTTGTAAAACGTCAAAAAACTCTAAAGTTACGCAAGAAAATCTTGACTACTCTAATGAAGTGCTGCTCATCTCTTTAATACCACTATTAATAAGGAAAACGGGCCACTTGAAAACTTCAGTAAAAGCGGTGTTTTAATTTTTGAATATGGATCTTTAACACTGAAACGTAGGGCAACATCTGCTTTTATACATGTGTACTTGTACCGTTAGGTACGCGGGAGAAAACTATGCGCATATCCGATGGATCTCGGTGTTAACATCAGCAGCTGATTCTGCAGAATATTTCGGTCAGACTTTGCCATTAACCCAGAGTCAGGCTAAAACTGTAATTACAAGAGTTTGCTTCTTGCCTTGTCTCTGCATGGTCTAGGAAAGAAAAGTGGTTGAAATTTTGCGTTTTTTTTTGTGTTTTTTTTTTTTTTGCTAAACTCTTGAAATCACGGCCATGATTTAAAAATATTTTAATTTTTTTAACTTTTGGTGAATTGCAATCACCTCGTTTGTTTTTACTTTTTATTAGAGATATTCACGTGGTATTTATAAATAAAACTGTCCTAATTTAAAATGTACGTCGTGAGAGCTGTTTTATCCATTATTTGCGGATGAAAAAGAAGATACTGCTGGTAAAATATTGCTAGATTTGCATAATTGTTAAATAGTAGAGATTTTGAATTGTTATTTGGAAGGTAAAAACTTAATTTTAGAAATAGACAAATCGGTTAAATTAGTTTTCGGAAAATGGTAAAAAAAAATTGTTTTCAAAGGAATGAGATAAATGAAGACATTATTTATTTGGGAAGTTAGTTTACAATTCAAGGAAGGTGGAGTGACCACGTAGAAATGGCGAGTTGGAAAGGTCAGGAGGCTTCATGGGTGCTACTGAGGAGCCCCTTAAGCTTCTAGAACTAGCAAATATTAAGCTACTTAAGATAATGTTTTAGATGAATATAGGGCGAGTTGTGGCTTAAAAGGGGGGAAAAATAGAAAGATCATATTTAGGACTCATCAGAGACTATTAGGTTCTAGCTGACAATTTAATGATACTACTACTACTTACAACTCGCTGCAGCACAAAGCCACCTGAGGCCAACATAACTACGTACACTCCTTCTCCATCCCAATTTATTCAAAGCCTCCCTCTTTACACCCTTCCAAGTAGTTCCCACGTCCCTGAACTCTTTCCTTGCGACATACTCCCACCCCAGTCGGGAATGGCATGCTTTTCGTTTGGCCCCAGACGGTTGACCGACAAGGACGATGTTTGGCCATCTGTCATCATTCGTCTGCAGAATGTCCTTTCTCTCATTATATCCCTAGAAAGCGGGATTGAACCACGTTTCTTGTAGAGCTTACTGTTTGAGATACGGTCGTTCAGTCGGGTACACAAAACAATCCATAGGCAATTTCTTTGGAAAACATCCACCAGATCCTCCTCAGTTTTTTGGAGCACCCACGCTTCAGAACTATCTTTAATACCCGTCATTACTGTAGCTTCCAATATTCGAATCTTGGTTCGTAGACTTATATTCATATTCTTCTAAGTTTTTTTCTCATCTGTGAAAAAACACGCTGGGCCTTAGTTATTCTACTTTTAACATCTTCACTGCACTAACCGTCTTAAATAATAGCACTACTTGGGTAAATGAAGCTGTCCACTTGATTTATCTTCTCGTTACCCAATATCACCTCGTCACCTTCACTTATTCCTAGTCTTAGCAATTTAAATTTTCTTATCTGTAATTTTCAAACTTATTCTTGCACCCAGAACTCACAAAACCTCCAAAAAGTCATCCATTCTTTTAGAATTTCCATCTTCCTCAATTGATTTTGTGTTCTTCAATTACCTCTGCTACAATTCTTAAGACAAGGTCCATAAAAACTATACACATAAATGGGGATAGGACACAATCTTGCTTAATTCCTGATTTAATAACAAACCAGCTACTAACCTCATTTCCTGCCTTAACCACAGCAACGTTATTCTTGTGCATAGCACTCATCATTTTAATGTGTTTATCTGGTATTTATACAACGATAGAACCTTCGCTAAAGCTCTTCTAGAAGCTGAATAAAACGCTTGCTCGTTATGTATAAAACTAAAGACTAAAGGGATTTGATGACTCAGGCCCCGCTCAATTATTAACCTAAGAGTAAAAATTTATTTAATGCACCCTTTCCCATCCCTAAAACCACACTGTTCTTCTCTTTATCTACAGCATCTCTAAGTCTAAAAGTATCATCATACTAAGTAATTTTCTTCCTTCAGAAACCAAGCTAATGCCTCTATAAGTACCACACTCACTCCCTTTCTAAGAGAGGCGTTTAATAAGTTTTCCAAAAATCGCTAGGTACTTCCCCTTTTTCAAAAATGATATTCATAATGTTCAATAACTTATCTCTAACTTCATAACCACCATATTTAAAGAAACTCATTTACCACACTATCAGCACCTGGGACCTTATTCTGTTTTTACCCTTTTAGTACTGTCACTAATTCTTCCTCACAAAATAAATCTTCCTTCACTTCCAAAGTGTCACAAACTTTTTCATTCTCTTTTATATCTGTTCTAGTAACTATCACGGTTTAGCACATTCACAAAATGTTTTGCCCACCTCTCTTTAAATCTTTCTTTATCACTAATTGTGACCCCTAATTGGGACGAGTCCAGATTGATTATTCCGTCTCAATGTATTAACATGCCAGAACATTATTTTACTATTAGGCCGTCTGGCTGTATCGTCCAAATCTTCAGCAATTTTATTCGTGGCCTCCATTCCATTTTATTCTGCCTACTTTGCTCATATTTTAATGTTTTCTCCACTTTCTTTTTCATTTCTCTCATTTTCATATGATCTTTCATTCGAATAATTCTTGTACAAGCTCCTCCTCCTCTATTAAACATAAAGCGTTTTCGCTAATATTCTTAGCTGTGTTTCTAACTTTCTTCCCTAAGACAAAATCAGCGACTTCCCAAAAACTTGTCAAATTTTAGACTTCCCAACTTAGTATTCAACTGTTCCTGCAGTTTTTTTTCAAATTCTCATTCTGGAGTCTACCAGCGTCATAGCTTTCCGGGAAGTAGTTACCATTCCTACGTTTCAGCTTTAGATTAACCCTAGACGCTACTAGGTAGTGTCTACTACCCAGGTAGTGATCTTTACTTTTATCATCAGTAGCAGCACTCCTATATACCCTAGTATCTTGTATCGACCCTGCCAGTCTTCGGTTTACAATAACATAATCAATAATGCTGGCTGTCTTAAAATTGTGCGGATACCATGTAATTTATGGGCAATGTTATGGCCAAATATTGTACTGGTTACAACTAGATTGTTATACCTACAAAATTGCAGCCGTTTATAACCATTACTGTTTTCTTTTCCTGCACCAAATTTACCTAGGCAAAGATACCATCTATCCCTATTTCTACCGACTTCGGCGTTAAAATCCCCTATTAAAATATCATGTTTCTACCAGCGACACTGTCTATTTGTTCCTGTAGCTGAAAGTAAAATTCATGCGAGTCACTACTATCTCCATCAGTCGGTTCTCCAGGAGCATATACGTACAACTATGACTGATACCCTGTACTTTTTTGTCATGAAATGAGTACCTAGGATTCTATTATCAACACCTTCCCAACCTAAACAAAATTTAGCAGCTTTCTTATTCATCATGAGTCCTACTCCCTGCCTATGCACCCTATCCTTCCTGTCTGAGTAAATAAATTTTATATCACCTAATTTCATGTTTCCTACCTGTGGGATATGTGTTTGCCAAACTCCTAAGAAGTCCAGCTCGAAGCGTCTCAATTTGTCAGTCAAAGTGTCAATACGATAGTTTTTTCATTAACTTTGTAACAATCCAAGTTGCAATATTTATAATATTTTAATCATTTAAATTATTATGGCCTCAGGAAAGGCAACGGTCCCAGAATCAGTGCAGGATGGAGACTAACACATCTAATCTGCACGAAGCGCTTAGGCTGGCTTAGAACCGGATAGTAAGAAGTCCCTGGAACCCCCAGTTTGAATGGAGGCTTGTGCAATCTTGGGCCCATCCTAGTCACAACACGGTTTTCCACACACTTGGCGATGCTCTTCTCTCAACTTGAGTCAAAATCCTGCACAATCTCAAGCCTATTAACTCCGACTCTTTATATATTCATACCTACAAATATACAATATATACAATCCTACAAATATACCCCCCTAAAAAAAAAAAAAAAAAAAAAAAAAAAAAAAAAAAAAAAAACAACTACACAGACCAGACCTAGGAGTCCATTAATCATAATCCAGTGCAAATGCAGAGTCGTGCCGCTCATCTGGAGGTGTCGCATGATAGAGGGATAAGTTCGTGTGCTTTGCAGGTCAGATGAATTTAAAATAGTTGTGGGTTATCAGGTGTTTGGAATGAAGGGATGGGGATTGGAATCGAGATGGAAACGTAGCAAAATTAGGCAAGGGGGGGGGGGTTGGAAAATTATGATGTTCAGAAATAGCAGTATGAAGTGACAGCCTTGACGTGCCTTGGAGTATTTAAGTACTAAAGAAATTAAGTAATATAGGTCAGAGAGGGATAATTTCCTAGCGAATGACACATTTAGGGAAAGTGAAGTTAATGAACTGTTCTTACTCATGGAGAAATTCGCGAGGATCTGTTTCACATCACGTCCCTTTTCCCGAATTACAGGCTTTCAGATTTTTTTTTTTTTTTTTTTTTTTTTTTTACAATGAGAGGTCAAATTGGTGGTTCGTTTTGGTGATGGGATCAAAAAGTTATGGGACAATAAAAAAAAATAGCAAAATGTATTAAATTGGGAATGACGCATAGAGAGACTTTTATAGGGGGTGGGATGGGAGTGAGAATTGGAAATAAGGTTAAATGTACGACATGTGAGTTTTTTGGTTACTTTTTGTAGCCATGGCACTTGTGGCTTTAAAGCATTAAATATCTATATATCTATAATAGAAAGCTCCATATTCCTTCCTTTTTCAAGTTAGTGTTTAGTGTTTCGCTATAAGAATGAAAATAACTTGCACAATGAGTTACGATCTTAAATTTTTCGCTTTTCCTATTGCGCTATGTATCGAAAAATAAAAATACAATAATTAAAAAATGCGTAAAATCTGGAGAGATATAATCAAATAATCGAAAGTCTAACATCTCTACTGAATCTTTCTCATCGACTTCTGGTTGGATAAAACTAATACAAGATATGAATCAACGAGTAACACTAATTTCACAGCATTTGATATTTTATTTTGAGATCATTAAGAAGAAACCACAGCAAAAAAAGTAAAATAAAAATTCCTGCTAAACTCCTACAATATAAGAGCATCCAAAGCAGAGACACGCATAGCAAGGCCACATAGATTTTTTCCTATTTCTATGTGAAGGTATCCTTCAATTCCAAAATCTATCCCCCATGAGTTTTTTACAATATAATAGGGTATAGGGCCACTCAAATCATAGCCAACAATTTCAGCAGCGTGGTTTAGATGACTCTCACAATTGTATCGAATAATTCCTCCTAAATAATCTTGCCATGAAAGACCATCTACTGCCACAGCGAGGGGACCATGAGACGCCACCTGTTTTATGATTTCTTCTTCACTGCCAACAAAACTAAAAAAAAAACAACAATAAAAACGCATAGGTAAGTAAATATTTCCAAGAATTTCTGTATACTTTAAATAATTTTGTAGACTTTATATTGCAAAACATATATCCACTTTTCATATTTCAAGTTTCTAGAAGATGCTAGAGGGACAAGAAAGAGAGTTTTAAAATCCTTTGTGCTTTCTAGGGATAAATAGTGTGTCTGATGGATTGGAGAGTCTAAAATTCGTTTGAGGAATATGATGTTGAGAACTATATGTAGATGGATTCTAAATAGACAGCATAAGTTTTTTTTACAAGAGAGAAAGGTAACCATGGAGAAGTTTTTGCAACAAAGTCACTGTTAGGCTAACAGATCTCAAGCGGAATATGACGCTATGAATGGTAACTGTTTATCCGCGTTCCATAACCTCTAAGAATTTAAGAATGCTATGTAAAAGGCTAAGTTGACAAACAATTCCAAGCAGAGGTTGATCCAATGAGCTGGGTGAGACCACCGCTGGCTTTGGTGCAGTCCCTGCTAGCATGTATATGAAGCACTCGAGTAAAAAAATGTCATAAAAACTATAGGGAGCCCCATCCCCTTTTATCAAAACACTGCATTCACCGCTTTTTCCAAGTCCATTGAAAATAGTTTCTATAGTACATATCTTCCACCAGAGCGAAGTGCATACTCGCTTAAGTCTACGAAAAATTAAAACCTAAAAATGGTGGCTAAATCAAAATACGTTAAACGGGTCCCAAGCTGAATTTACATCCCAATACGACGCTAAGAAGTGCTAATGTTAATACAAGTTGCATAATCCGTACAAGTTCAATAATGCTACGTAAAAAATAAAAAGTCTAAGCTAACGAAACACTCATAGCAAAGGTGGACCCACATGGCGGGTAGTGACTGCCTGCTGGCTTGGGTGTAGTCTAATTTTGTGCATTCACGCTAACAATTTTACTAATTATTAGAGCAGAAAAAAAGGCCATATAAAATCCTGGATCTACCGCGGTTTCCTAGTACAATTGGCTATTGAATTGTATAATAATAATAGCCTACTATTGTATACACGCGCGGACTCTTCAACCAAAGACAACATTTTATACGATTTGCCTCATTCAAATTAAGTGCGTGTCGCATATGTCGCTAGAAAAAAAAATTACCATCTGGGCTTTATTTAAACACAATAGTATCTCCCTCCAGGGAGTAGAGACAATAGCACCCCTAAGATTGATCAAAGACTTTTCCCTAGGAAAACATTGGTTTTTGGCATTTAGAACCACCTTAAAACAAACTCCTGATATCCTTCTCCCTCCTTATTTTGACTTTGTTAAACTGGAGTAGAGTATAATATTGTTTTTCAGTTTACATAACACATTTGTTGGGTATGTATCCCTTATGAACACTAGCAGTTATCATTATGCTTAGTCAACTGCTGTACTTTAAAGTCACTTAAAAATTTTGATCGTTAAAATTAGTGGATCACTCATCAAATGCAATTATTTCTAACACACTCGATTCTCACTGAAAATTCTTGTTAGATCAATAGTTTTTGATAACTTTTGAAAATATTCCACTTTAGCACCACTAGGTGGTTTAAAATGAGTCAATTTAAACCACCTAGGATTGATCTAAGACTTTCCCCTAGGAAAACATTGGTTTTTGGCATTTGGAACCCCCTTAAAACAAACTCCTGATATCCCTCTCCTTCCTTATTTTGACTTTGTTAAACTGGAGTAGAGTTAGACCCCGGCGCCGCGCCGGCGGATCGACCGAACGCCGCCGACGAGAGGCCCGGTCGAACGCCACCGAAGAGTCGTACCGCCGCCGGTGCGCCACAGGTACGCTGCCGCTGGCAGCGGTGGCGGCGTTCGGTTGACTAAATTATTTTTACTGCAATTCTTTATTGCGTCAACTGCAAAGTCGGAGCTTTTCCTTCTCGTGTGGTTTAGTATTTCGATTTTCCTGATTAGAAATCAAGCAGAGCTTGCACTATCCCCGAATTTTCGGGTATTTTCCCGAAAATCTATGCGTCACCCCGAAAAAAATTGGTTCCCCGAATCCCCCAAAATCACGCAATCACGGTGCCACCCCTAGTGATTTATCACCAGTGACTTTCCCTGCCAAATATTACTTTGTATACCATAATTCTTAACTGCTCTCTTGTTCATTAATTTTCGTCTCTTTAGTTACTTAGCATAAAAACTAGACAGATGCAATATGCAATTGCAGATATGGCAATATACACAGTTCTTCATATGTTGATAATAAAAAGTATCGTCTTTATGAAATGAGTTTGAATAATTTCGAATGCAGTTTCCCAATCGCTATTTCTTACATCCTTCGTCGAGAATTTTATTTTCAAGTTGAATAGAATTATAGAACGCATTCACTACTATACAGCTTCAGCCTTTTGTTGGATTTTGAAATTGACAGCCGACAGATTGTTTCTGCAGCTAAATTTTAATTTTGCATATTTTTTTTTTTTTAAATAAAATCTTCTTTCTGGAACATTTTTACCCCCCCCCCCCCCAAAAAAAAAAAAACAACCTTCGGTTGAGACAAAATTTAGCTATAGACTAAGCGATGTACCAGGTTGGGGAATTAAAGATTGAAACGGAAGTTACCCCAAAAATATGACACATATAAAAAATGTAAATTATTTCATATAGGGGAGGGGGATAGGCGGTTATCGTTTTTAAATAATAATATCTCATTTTTTTTTATTGAAAGCAGGGATGCTAAAAAGATAATTATTTTTTTTATTTAAAGTGGAGATAGACGAAAATGATATCAAATTCCCTGGGAAATCAGTGCAATATTTTGATAGACCCAGGGCCCCCCATTAGGACTTGTTCATTGTCTTGGGTATTTTGCGATTTCTCATAGGCTACTGGCCTTATTTGGCCTTTGTGTGTGCCCCCTTTTAATTTGATTCTTTGGATCTTATGGAATGCCATGGCGAATCTATCACTCAGTTTTCCAATAATTGGAGGTATATCTGAATAATTTCGATCTTTTTGTTGTTGTCTTTGTACCCCTTTACTCATACCCTCAATTTTTTTTTCAAGGAACACTAAGCTGTTTAACTTTATTTTGCGTGTTTGTTTGAACAATATAGTGACCTTGTTAATTATTCAGTAAATTATTTTTCTAATGAAAGCTGAGACGGTATACTATCAAGATGGTATCCAGAAGGGGGGCATAGTGACTTATTATGTTTAAGTGATAGTACCTTGATTTTTTTTATTGAAAGCAGGGATGCCAAAAAGTTGACAAAATTAACAAGATTTTCTTGAGTTATACTTGATACAGCACTTGTATGGTTTTATCGTCCAAAGGGAAAGGGACATATGCGTCCAATCCGTTTTTTTTCCTATTGATGAAACGTGTTTACTTTGAAAACATTCATTCATATGTACCAGGCAGATTCACACTAAAACGAATTGGTGTGACGAAAGCGATATCGACATCCCCACCTAACGTTGCGCTCGAGTAACAATGGAACCCATGGTCCTGTGCCCAAGTTACACTAAAAGGCCAGGTCATAATAAAAGCTTTCAATTTGGGAGGCTCAAGGAGGAGTCTATGACAGTCTTATGACATCAGGATACTAGATGTTGCAATGTTCTTACGTATCTAGGCTACAGTGGTTTAAAAAATTTGATCGCCCCACAAATTATGACCAAAAACACGCACAAACGTAACATTTGGAATATTATAACACTTTTTTCAAAGCTTTGAAGAAAAGCGAAAAATTCTAAATACCCCTAACTACGATTGAAAGCTATTTTAAAAAGAAACTCTTTGGAGATTTCCATGGAAATGACCATAGCAGAAGCTTTGAGCCTGGGTGGGGATCAAAGACGTGTCTAAATCTTTTGACCACAGGTGACTTATTTTGTGACCTTCTTAAATTTGGTAATTCTTTTGAGCACTTGGAAATCAAAGCTTAAACTCAATAACTGATACTAAGTGTCCTAACATTTTGCTTGGATTAAAAGTGACAAACTAGGATGAACATTTCAACATCTTCCTGGAGCTACTTCAGTCTGCATATTATTTCATTTAATTGCACTTAAAACGGATGAGCTTTTCATTTTTTACCTAAGAAAATAGCTGGTACTTCATTTTTCTTCATAGCCAATAAACTATTAAGTGTTTTTTGTGTCATTGTAATTGAAGTGTTCTCATGTGAAGTGTTCATCATGTATTTTTCAATTTGATAAATTTACTCCTTTTAAATACAGTTTATAATTTGACTGATATTAGGTATTTATCAATTTATAATTTGGAATGAATCCCCAAAAGAAAAAATGAATAATATCCAAAAGCGATAAAAAAGCAGCAGTTCGGCCTTAGCCTACATGACATATATTATATAAAGAAGCCAAAAAAAACTTTAAAATGCATTTTTTTTTTTTTTTAAATTGTAATTAAACCAGTTTTTAATACAAGAAGGCTTCTTAGGAATCCAAAAAAGCAAAAAAAAAAAAAACAATTAATATCAAAGTCGCCCATTTCAACTGTTTAAATGTGACAAAACAGATACATGCAAAGGGCATTATGAAAAAAATAAGCTTCTAAGTTCAAACTTATATTAAAAGTTTTTACCCATATAACTGACGAATTTTGTGGTATAGTATTTAAAGTTTTATATACAGTAATGCTCGATGAAAAAACAATACTAATTTTCATGATTATTGATGTTAAGAATACATAGCTAATAGATACTTCAACTACTTGTGTTATGTAAGGGTTATGAAACGCTAGAGCCATTCCTTTCTACCAGATTTCTACTTCTCTCGATGAATAACGAAGAAGACCAGTTTCCAGTCAGTGACTTATGAATTTTTGAACTCATGAATAGGCTCGAATCTGTTGTAAATTGAAGCTGTGATTTGATAAAGACTGATTAAAACATTAATGTTTGTGGTCAACATTGATCGTGTCGGCGGCACGCCGCCGGAGTCTTACCGGTAGCGGGACGCGGCGTGCTGTTTTTTGCCCCGCCGCCGCCGGTCTTCCCTCATCGGCGCGGCGCCGGGGTCTAAGTAGAGTATAATATTGTTTTTCAGTTTACATAACACATTTGTTGGGTATGTATCCCTTATGAACACTAGCAGTTATCATTATGCTTAGTCAACTGCTGTACTGTAAAGTCACTTAAAAATTTTGATCGTTAGAATTAGTGGATCACTCATCAAATGCAATTATTTCTAACACACTTGATTCTCACTGAAAATTCTTGTTAGATCAATAGTTTTTGATAACTTTTGAAACTATTCCACTTTAGCACCACTAGATGGTTTAAAATGAGTCAATTTAAACCACCTAGGATTGATCTAAGACTTTCCCCTAGGAAAACATTGGTTTTTGGCATTTAGAACCCCCTTAAAACAAACTCCTGATATCCTTCTCCTTCCTTATTTTGACTTTGTTAAACTGGAGTAGAGTATAATATTGTTTTTCAGTTTACATAACACATTTGTTGGGTATGTATCCCTTATGAACACTAGCAGTTATCATTATGCTTAGTCAACTGCTGTACTGTAAAGTCACTTGAAAATTTTGATCGTTAAAATTAGTGGATCACTCATCAAATGCAATTATTTCTAACACACTTGATTCTCACTGAAAATTCTTGTTAGATCAATAGTTTTTGATAACTTTTGAAAATATTCCACTATAGCACCACTAGGTGGTTTAAAATGAGTCAATTTAAACCACCTAGGATTGATCTAAGACTTTCCCCAAGGAAAACATTGGTTTATGGCATTTAGAACCCCCTTAAAACAAACTCCTGATATCCCTCTCCTTCCTTATTTTTACTTTGTTAAACTGGAGTAGAGTATAATATTGTTTTTCAGTTTACATAACACATTTGTTGGGTATGTATCCCTTATGAACACTAGCAGTTATCATTATGCTTAGTCAACTACTGTACTGTAAAGTCACTTAAAAATTTTGATCGTTAAAATTAGTGGATCACTCATCAAATGCAATTATTTCTAACACACTTGATTCTCACTGAAAATTCTTGTTAGATCAATAGTTTTTGATAACTTTTGAAAATATTCCACTTTAGCACCACTAGGTGGTTTAAAATGAGTCAATTAGAGAAAAGCCTGTTGTTAACCAGGTTTTTGTTATCTCATGTTCGAGCCTCATGGAAATCTGAAGCACTCTTAAATTTTTTTTCTTTTATATAGCGGTAATTTTGACTGAAACTTTCAAAAAGTACAGATTTTACTACGTAGTGAACTGTCTGCAGCACCTTAAAGGGAATATTACGAAGTTTTTAATGCAAGGTTTTTGTTTGTAGACAAAAAAAAATGTCTTATAATTTTTAAATAAGAGATGGTACATTAATAATACTGCATAAATTATGGCATGATCTACAACTTCGCGGAACAGATGTCCAATCTTTACCAGAGGGGGGGGGAGGTCGGAGGGTCTAAGGTTCCAGGAAGTGCACTTTTACTAAAAAAAATTTCTCATAGGGATAATTTGGACTTACGTTGGAGAATTTCCCCAACATCCTGCCTGCAGATATGAACTATAAGGCTCTCCTTTTTGAAAAAAAACAAACTAAAAAACATAGACAATTCAAGGAAAATCATAGGAAAGCGTTGTCATGGGAAAGCCATATAGGACAGCACGATGAAATCGAATTTACAGTCATTTTGAAAATTCCTGAAATTACTAACATAATTTCAAAATCTTAAAGTTTAGAATAAATCTGGGCTAACGGTAGATAATCAAGGGTCCCTTCTGAGCAAGATAATCGGCCAAAACCTTGTCAAGATTGCCTGACACTATTTTATCTAGGGAAATACGAACACTTTGTTATTTGGTACTGTGGGATCCCTCGCAACAACTAATAGGGGGATAGCGCACGACTAGCAACATTTGTTACTATTGTATTTCGGAACCCCTAAGAGAGACTAAGTTATTGAATCTAAGGGAAAACTGACAGACAGCCACCTGTTGTTTACGGGTTAGCATTCCCTTCTATATTCTGGTTCTAGACCCCCCCCCCTCCCAGAGAGAAAGTCTGCCAGGATATATTTACTCTACTCTTAATCAGTGGTATCATATTATTTTTTTTCCAAAAATACGTCATATTTTATTTCGGAAACAAACCAATTAATGCAACATGTGTTTCTTTAAATCAATCGAGTCTAATTTAGAAGCTGACCGCAAGAATTGTAACTTTCGATTTGAGCTAACGATCATGAGCAGAATTTTTAGTTTAATCTTATTCTCAAATAGCCCATGTCTCAAACAGTCCTCCTCCCACCCAGTTCTTCGATTTAAGGAATATTTTATTATTTAAAGCTTTAATTCTTTTAAGATTTATTTTTCTCAAGTCCATGTTGTTTAGAGACCTACCACTTATTTTCAGCTATGTTACATTTTTCAAACTATTACGGAATAAAACCGCCCTATTCTGGGGGGAATCATATTTTTTTTTGTATTCGGTTTAACAGTTCGTGTTCTCCCCTCATTCGGACCTAATTAAGGGCTTACAATCCCAGACTTTTAATCTTCTAAATTCCAGATTTCTGCATGTTCCTTTTTCATTTTAGTAGCGAATACTTGTTATATAAGCAATCTAAATAATGTCTTCTTTCCTTTTTTAGAACTAAAGACTTTAATCAATTCCCTAAGGAACTATTTTTAAACTAAGTTTTTAATTTGTATTTTACAGATGGGGGGGGGGGGGCCATCCTCCTTGGCCATTTCTAATTTATGGCTTTTCATAATTTCTTAAGGAACTAGGTCATTTTCAGTCCTTTAAACTAGTTTTTTACTTTATATTTTTAGAATAAGCCAATCTTACTGTACATTTTTTATGCGTAACTTCAAATTTTGATTCTTACAGCTTAGCGTAGCCTTCTGCATTTCTACAAGTTCCTAGGCACAGCGAAAACTTTTTTTCCAGAGCTTTAGGCTAATGGTAAAGATCACA
Organism: Artemia sp. Qi Xiang Cuo; assembly: GCF_049724085.1. Lineage (NCBI taxonomy): Eukaryota > Metazoa > Arthropoda > Branchiopoda > Anostraca > Artemiidae > Artemia > Artemia sp. Qi Xiang Cuo. Next base: position 49,886,304 of record NC_142795.1, read on the forward strand.
GCAGAAGACTTTACAGTCCCTAGCAGCGGTGCCGATCTCTGATTTATAGGGGAGGGGGTTCCCCATCCTCTTTACCTATCTTTGATTTACGACTTTTTTAATTTCTTTAGAAACTGGCTGATTTTTAATCCTTTAAACTAGCCTTTAAGTTTGTATTTTTTTTTAACTGGGCTCATCCTTCCACCTTGCCTATCTCTAATTTGAGGTTTTTTTTCTAATTTTTGAAGAAACTGGGTGATTTTTAATCATTTAAAGTACATTTTTTTCGTGTTTACCATGCTGCAGAATAGCTGATACATTTGGGGTTAGGATGACATCTCTATACGAATCAAGTTTGCTTGAAGTTATAGTAGCAGTCTCTGTTTCTTTCTATGAAAAAAAAAGAAAAGAAAGAATTTCTCAAATGAGAATAAAGAGCGATATTGAAACTTAAAACAAGCAGAAATTGTTCCGTATTAGAAGGGGAAAGGCTGCCCACATCTCAATCCCCTGCACTTTAGGCTAAAGGGTTATAGTGCTTCAGAAATACTTACTCCAATTCAATGGCCATTGTGTTTTATCAGTCATTCTTAGAGAATTGGGATAAAAGCCAAACTTTATTACAAAGAGCGAGGGATTGATGGATGCAAGAATTTCCTGTTTTGAACAATCCCTTCGACATGCCGACTAATTAATCTCGATTTTTTTTTTATTCCTATTTTTGGAATTTGTGGGCTATTTTTAATTTCCAGGTCATTAGTAAGTAGAATATTTTTTATCAAACAAAATAATGACTTGGGAAATAAGAAAACAATCAACGAAGCCATAGCACCAAAACACATTTAGACCGTATTATATTTTTACACAGCGGCATTTAAGAGGATTCAATACTGTAAATACCCTTTTGTGAGCCTCAACGTCGGCTGACTATTTCAACAGCAAAGAGTCCATTAATAAATTCTCCCAGGGAACTACTTGTCACTGAAACCCATTAAGAATTTGTGATTTGATAATGAAATTTGGTTAAAAAGACAATGAAATTTTGTAGGCAAAGTTTTCAAATAAAGCATGTTGAATCGCAGAAAATTCGAAAATCTGCCAAATTAATCAAATGTCATTTCTTTTGAGGTGATCTTTGGGATTTTCGTAGCAGGTACACCAAAGCGTTTTTAGTGACAACCTTGTCCTGACTTTTAAAAAGAAAATTCTGCTCCGTTTTATCGAAAAAAACAATATATCCACCTCCAGCTCAAAACAATAGAATTCGCAAGGTTTTTCTAAGATTTCAGGGAAGGTAGATGTCGGCTTTTAGTTTTCTACCGTTTATTCGGCTCACTTATCCATGCTATACAAATTATGGCAAGACCGCGCAATCAATTCTAAATATTTTGGCCACACAAACTAGAAAAGTTTATAATGGACGAGATAGGCTGATTCTTTACAGTGACGGATCCAGGATTTTTTTTAGAGGGGGGGGGGGAATAGCTTGATGCTATAAACTTGCGTTAGGAGCAAGTTTAATTAACACAAACTTGCGTTAATTAAGTAAATTACACTACTTCAGACTATGTTGGAGGGGGGGGGGGCGCCCCATTGCCCCCCTAGATCCGCCACTGATTCTGTATGGTATCTAATCTCCTTAAAAGAATGTCCACAAAGGAAATTCATAAATTATATTAGTCTTTGTTTGTCTATTAAATAATTAGCTAAGATTCCAAGCGATAAATGGACAGAGTAACATAATTTTTAACCAAGTAACAAATTTTCACTTTCAGAACCAAGTAAGGTTATACGTCCTGATCTTAAGAGCCATTTTTTAGTTTCATTTTTCACATTATGCCTTCTAACTGTTATTGGATATAACTGTCTTAAAAGTCTTCATTTTTTGGGGTTTGATTTCATTCACTAGCAATAGAAGGATAGAAAATTTTTGGTGGTAATTTCAGCTCTGGAGTCAGAGCTTAGGTAGCAATCTTTCGGTATAGTAAATCGTATCCTGTTACTCAATTATAAATAAGAGTAAAACTTTCAAAGAAAACATTTCTTTATATTTCATATTTTTTAAATTGTTTTGTTCAGATTGTCCTTGTTAAGCCTATTTCTTGAAACTTCGGCTTATTGCTTCAAGTATCAGTAATGAATTAAACAGGAAAAATGATTACTTACTTTGAGCATGTGAAGTTTTTAGCAACTCGAATATTGATGTCGCTGTAAAAAAAAAATATATAATAAAAACCAATAACACTAATTTTTCGTTCTACAATCATCGATGTGCCACTGATGTGTAAGGAAGTTTATTAGTTCTGGAAACCAGAAATATAAAATAAAATCATAAAAGCGTACAAGGTTTCTTATCAAAACCGTAATATAGAAACCTATTTCTCTAACTGATTAGGTCATTTACTTGTTCATTATTTTCATTTACAATTTTATTAAATGGGATTTTCTCTTACATGCTGTGCTAGTCTATTTGTCTAAACTTTCGTTGCGCAACTCCTGTAACCATAAAAAGTCTCAAATGTTTACCTTTTTCTACTTCTGAGCTTAGTGATTCAAAATTATGACTAATGCAATGGCGGTATTCCAGAACACAATAAGCCAGCCACTACACTTCGGCTGCTGGATACCGACAAAGAAGGCTTATATGGCACAAAAGTAGAGCTTGGGCGAAACCGGACTGTGTAAAATATAATAAATACAGCACGGCAACCAATAGCCGATAAATTGGCTAATAAAAGAGTAGTAAGAACTAGACCCTCGGTGTCTCGTCCACGAGGTGTTGCATAAACTCTGATCCGAGGATACAGTTACAGAGCAGCACATGCAACTATACCTCATGGGGAAAAATTCCGGATATTCAGTTTCAAATTTGCCGAGGAAATAGACGTCTCCAGAAATAGTTGTTTTTATAGAAGAGGCCAGGATAAAATAGATACACAGAAGATTATTTTTTGATGATCTCTGTACCCACAGAGTCTCTGTTTTGATCACCTATGATGGTTTTGGGTTGGGGGATTTTATGCAGCCATGAGCGGTCCTTAAAATGGTTTACGGATGTGAAGACACACATTAACCAAAATACGAATCAAGACCTAAAAGTTTCTATGTACTTGCTTGCTGGCTTCAAATGTTGTGTAGGCTATCGGACTAGAAACACTTAACGTCTGCACAAATTTTTAGCTACTCCAACTAACAGCCCCAACCAAAGTGAAATTATAATCCTTATAAGATCACAATAATCCGTTCTGGTGAATACACATAACGACTGCACCTCACAGGGGTCTGGTGTCTGAGAGAGACTTCTCTGAGGTCTAGCTCGACAGTGAAAATACATAATTGCAGCTTTTTATTAAGTTTAGGTAAATGAATGCTACCACCCCGCTTAGTAATTAGGCTAACAACAAAAATGTTTTTAAAACCCTTATCCCCCACAGGGATCAAATCAGGTAACAAACATATCATAAAGCACCAACGTCCTACCATGTTTGGTTGGGATCCGAAGCTCTTTTATGGTATATGTGCTGACGATTAGAATTTACGAGCCTCTTCCCCCAGATATGCTAGAAGAGACACAGAGTCTTAAAAGACACAATTGCCTCTTTTGTGACAACTCTTCCTACTCGCTTTGTTTCACTTAGATCCAACAACACCTTCTGGAAGATGTTGTGGAAATTAGAATTAGTTTCCTCCTTTGTTCCTCTCCCTCCTAACTTTGATTCTGTCCTTTTTTCGGAGAAAGCAAAGGTAGCGCACAAAATGCTAGGGCTCATGTTCTTACAGGTAATTTACGGACTTTTATAAAGCCTCAATAAAATTATATTCATTTATTTTTATTAATCCACAACTAAGACAGTGAAATATGTATAAAAAAAATACAACACACAAAGAAACAATATTACTCAGTTGGTTATTTTCTTTTTTCTTTTTTTTTTATTCAAAAATATAATAAATACGCATTAGTACACTTGTCACACGACACACAAAGAAGCAAGAAAAAGTAAAACAAAATAATCAAGGATAGAATGAGAGAAAAAAGGCAAAACAAGTCGAAGCAAAAAAAGAAATGAGAACTAAACATAAATAGGAGTTGTATTATAATAAACATACTAGCTGTCTCAAGCAGAAACATTTCGGCACTTTGCCAATTTTACGGGAAGAATCTGGTTATTTTACGGCTCTACTTTTGTAGCTGTGTAACAAATAAAATTAAAATGGATTACGAGGCAAAAATAATATTATAAATAAAAGGTATGCTTGTTTTCCATTAATGTTATGATACTATTTTTGTCTACAAGAAAGGGACGGCAGATTTAAGCAGGCTGTTTTTCTTATAGGTATTAAGCCTTGCAGCTCTTCAGCCAAGGTTTCGAATATAAGAGAACCTGTTCCCTACTATCCCTGTCCTTTTCATAAAGGTCTTGCACAAGGCAAAGGTAACTCTATTTCTATGAGGCATATTGTAACTTTTCTGTTTACACTTCGTACAATAATGAACTTAATAACCCTCGTCCTAATCACGTCTGAAAGATAAAGAAGCGATAAAGTAAAAAAAAAAGTATTGGAGTCTATGATCTACCTCAAAAGCATCAATTCATATAAAAAAAAAAACATACAACAGAAAAGAACGCACTTCTTTTAAAGTCTTCTAATTAACCCCTGAAACCCCCATTTAAACCAAAGGGGATTTTAGAACTCTGAATAATACAGACCTGTTATGGCTATCGACTCTACTAAAATAGTATTACTGCATTACCTTTTCGTCCCAGCTTTGCATCTTTGCATTTTAAAAGTCAGGGGGTATTCTTCTTCGGGAACTATTCGAGTAGTGTTTGAACTCATCCAGGCAAGAGCAGAGCAGGTGTCTCCTCCAAAGCATCCGAAATTCCCGACTGCACAATCCAAAACCTGTACAGAAATCAAGCGATACTTAAGCAATCGGTTGGGTTTCCAATTCCTCAGTTATGGCAAGCATAATCGAGCGATGTCATTTAATGACAAAGGAATATAAAACTTGGTCCTCTTCGGGGATAAAAATGTAGTTTGGCGCCACAAAATGGCAGAAAACGTCCCTTTTCCTTGGCACAATCTTTTCAGTCAATTGAAAAGGGCACTAAAGCTTTTAATTTCCGTGTGAATGAACCCTCTCCCGATCTTATAGAACCATCAAAAAGAACATTGAACCTTTCATCAGAAATATCGTTCATCTTACAGTTCGTGGTATCGAACTGTAAGTAAGGAACGACTCGGCCCAATAGTAACCGAAACTCGAAAAAACGGAACTTTTATAACAATTGATATATATATATATATATATATATATATATATATATATATATATATATATATATATATATATATATATATATATATATATATATATATATATATATATATATATATATATATATATATATATATATATATATATATATATATATATATATATATATATGTATATATATTTATATACATACAAAATTTTATGCTGATTCCAAATATATAAAGTTCATTAAGTTTAATGTTACCCATTAAAAGCTACGAGCCTGAGAAAATTTGACTGATTTTCGGAAAAGGGAAGAAACATCTCTAAAAAGTCAAGCGATCTTAATAAAAATCACACCATTAGATTCGGCATCTTGAAACGTCTTACGTCAATAAATCAAGACAGAAAAATCCGCAGTAATTGTGGGGAAATGTTACTAAACTTACACTTTCCACTTTAACCCAGACAAAGCAAGCAATCAAGCAACCATGTAAAGCATGAATTTATACAGAAAATTGTCAAGGCTAAATCTCGCAAAAAATGACATCACTATTACATCTTCTATGTTATCTACTCACTCTCGTCTTTTGAGAATAGGAAAAGCTCCTCGGAAGAATGGTCTGCAAGTAGAGCATTTGCAGTACAGCACACGTCTACCGTTCGAACACCTAGCGTTGTTATTCCAGATAATTTTGCCCCAACAGTACGTCCCTAAACCAATATATGAAGGGCTAGTGACATGTGTGACTAAAAGAATAAGGACAAAACGCTAAGCAATTCATATAGACCTATAACCGTAATCTCTGTGCTTAGCAAGCTTCTGTGCGAAAAGTGTGATTTAAGTGATCACCAGTTTGGTTTCAGACAAGAATTAGGAGTCCAAAATCCACATTCTGTGTTTTTGTGTATAATGAAACGTCATAAGATGATGAAAAGGAGTATGTATGTATGCGCGGTTGATATATCCAAAGCTTTTCCCTCCATTTTACAATCACAATCATTAGTTGCCTTATTAAATAGCGGAATTAGTGTCCGAAAAGGCTAAGGTTATTAAGGTAAAACTTCAGGAAATGTCCAAGGGGTTTTTAATCTAAATCAAAAGAAGATTTTAATCTAAAGCATTCCAAAGGGTGTATCTGCAAGTTCTTAGAAACGGCTAAGGGTATGAACTTTAAACTTTCTCATCCATTACTACAATTATAACTGCAAATGCTTGCAACTGTGACGTCTGTGACTATGACTGCTTGCAACTTCACCTACGACAGCGACTACTTGCAACTGTGGCTACTTGGGATTAGAGTACGACTATTTATGACTGCAACTGCTTGGAACAATTGGAATGATTTTTGCTGAAGATGAGCGGCTGTACTAAATGTTTTGAAATGCACATTACAACGAAAACTGATTGTTGATAGTATAGAATAATATGTCACTGTCAATGTGCAAAAAGGCTTGTCAAATAAAATAAAATAAAAATTCTTTAGAAAAAACTGCCTTTTCGTCAAGCAAAGCTCGTTCCATTCGTATTTCAAAAAAGAAAGAAGCAAGTAAATTAATTTCTTTGTCTTACCTTAATATGATAATTCAGCCCGCAGCCGCAAAAAAAAACACGAAAAGAAGAATTAAAAAGAATTCAATATAAAAATAAAACCTATAGGACATTCACCATACATTCCACCTATATTTAAGAATATAGACAGAATTTTCCATAATCACTTAGTTTTTTCATTCCTTTTATTTGTCTTAATTTGGCTGCTCAATTTTTGGTGTTCCAGCATGTTCCCTATCTTCTAGATCAAAATTGCCACTTTTAAAACATACAAACCACTTAGACACGTTTTTTCAGCTACAGCAAGGTTACCATATACATTCACTAAAATATAATGGCCTTTGGAAGCATTTTTCTTTGTATTGCACTAATGAAGTAAAATTCACCGCAAAAAAGCTATTATTCGGAACAATATTCACTATATTCAATGAAGTAAAATATATTGTTGTTTATCAAACAGTCCGTGGTAACGGAACTGTAAGTAAGGAGCGACCCGGCTCAATAGTAACCGAAACTCTAAAAAATAAAATTTTGATACCAATAGGAACATCGAAAGAACCTGCCTTTTATGCTGATTTCAAATATATAAGTTTCATTAAGTTTAGTCTTACCCATCAAAGGTTACGAGCCTGAGAAAATTTGCCTGATTTTCAAATAAAAGGGGGAAACACCCCATAAAAAACGTGGAATCTTAATGGAAATCACACCATCAGATTCAGCATATCCGAGAACCCTAAATTAGAGGTTTCAAGCTCCTATCTGCAAAAATGTGGAATTTTTTATTTTTAGCCAGAAGAAAGATCACGGGTGCGTTTTTATTTGTTTGTTTTTTGTTCTGTTTTTCCCATGGGTGATTGTATCGACCCAGTGGTCCTAGAATATCGGTCATTCTAACGAAAATTAAAAGTTCTAGTGCCATTTTTAAGTGATCAAAAAAATTGGAGGGAAAATAGACCCCTTCGCCCCTTTTTCTCAAAATCGTCCGATCAAAATTTTGAGATAGTCATTTTGTTCAGGATGGTTGAAAGGCCGAAAAACCATGGCTTTGGAGATACTCGACCCCCCACATTACCCTCAAAAAAGCTCCTGGGAAAGGTTTTTAAGTTACAAAATTTGCCCATTGTTTACGTATTGTACTTGTTATTGGGAAGTATGCACACATTTTTTGGGTGGAGGGGGGATTTTCTCCTGGTGGGATTCCCCACGAGGATAATTTTTCATGGGGAGTTTTTTGCTCTTTACGCAATTTAATGTCTTTTCATACTGTGTCTTTTCAAAGATATTTGTTTATTAAAGCAAGTCCAATTTCTAACAGCGATTTCTACTAAGCTTCAAACTTTTGGTTTTATTTTTTAAGGTTTCGAACTGTTGCAATCCCTTGTTAAATATATACAAATATTTTTGCAATTACCAGTTTTTTGCTCTTTGCGCAATTAAATGTCTTTTCATACTAAGTCTATTCAAAGATATTTGATTATTACAGCAAGTCCGATTTCTACTAAGCTTAAAATTTTTGGTTTATTTTTTTTAAGGTTTTGAATAATTGTGTTCCCTTGTAAGCTTTTTCCGAACATAATTTAAGATATTTACCCCAAAAATTGTTTATCCCCCCACCAAAAAAAGCTTTATGAGTCTACTGCTCTTTAGGGTCCTCCCCCAGGCCACTCAGCATGTCCCCGGGTGGCGATAGGGGAACGCCCTACAGATAGGTAGGGTACCTCCATAGGAGGCACAAACCAAGGGGGGACCTTGTCCCAGGGGATCCATATTAGTCGAAGGATCCACTATAGGGGGACAACTGCAGCAGGGCGTAAGATCCAGATCTATGGACAACAGCCTCTGCAAAGGGCTGCCTCGACCCTTTTGGGGTGCCTGCAAGACTGGAGACCTTACGGTCAACTCTATTCCCACTTGAGGAGTGGCACCCCTTGAGGAAATTATAGCCTAGTAAACGACGCGGCAGTCGTGCGGGATTCTGATTAATGGATAATTCTTCTGGGCTTGGTCTGTTTTGGCGGGCGTTTTTGGGCTGAAAAACCTCTTCCTAGCTAATTTATCTACTATGGGTTGCCTCCCAGTAGTAGCATAATATTTGTAGGCATGAATATATAATGAGTCGGAGGTAATAGGCTCGGGATTGTCTGCAGGATTTCGACTCTTGTTGATAGAAGAGCATCGCCAAGTGTTGAAAACCATGTTGTGACCAAGATGGGCCCAGGATTTTAACAAGGCCTCCATTCATAGTGGAGGTCCCAGGGACTTCTTGCTGTCAGATTCTAAGCCGGCTTAAGTGCTCCCCGTCCTGCACTGGTATCCGGGATCATTGTTTTTCCTGACGCCAAAATAATTTCAATTATTTAAAGAACATGAAAATTGAAATGTTACTAAATTACAAAATGACTATCGTATCGACATTTTGACTGACAAATTCAGACGATTCGAACTGGACTTATTAGGAGTTTCAGAAACTCATATCCCAGGGGAGGTGATATAGAATTTATTTACTCAGGCAGGAAGGATGGGGTACATAAACAGGGAGTAGGGCTCATGATGAATAAGGAAGCTGCTAAGTCTTGTTTAGGCTGGGTAGGTATTAATAATAGAATACTAATTGCTCGTTTTATGACCAAAACTTTCAGGGTATCTTTTATAGTAGTATATGCCCCTGTTGAACCGACTGGCGGAGATACTAGGGACTCAGATGACTTTTACTTACAGCTACAGGAGCAAATAGACAGGGTCCCAGGTAGAAATAGTGTGTTTTTACTAGAAGATTTTAACGCCCAGGTCGGTAAAAATAGGAATAGATGGTATCCAAACCTAGGTAAATTTGGTGTAGGAAAAGAAAATAGTAATGGCTATAGACTTTTGCAATTTTGTAGGTAGAACAATCTAGTTATAACCAATACGGTGTTTGGTCATAAAATGGCCCATAAGTTGGCACGGTATTCACGATATGGTAAGACAGCAAACCTTATTGATAATGTTATAGTAAACCGAAGACTGGCAGGATCAATACAAGATACTAGGGTATATAGGAGTGCTGTTATTCATGTTAAAAGTAAAGATCACTCTCTAGTAGTGTCTATGGTTAATTTACAGCTGAAACTTCGGAAGGGTAACTACCTACCGGGAAGGTATGATGTTGGTAGACTCCAGGATGAGAATTTGAGAGAAATGGAACAATTGCAACACTTGAATACTAAACTTGAGAGTTTAAAATTTGACAATGTGGAAAATGGTGGGAATAATTTTAGAAAAATAATTTATGAAGTTGCTGATGGTGTCTTAGGGAAGAAAGTTAAGACTGTAAATAGGAATATTAGAGAAAAAGTTTTATGTTTAGAGAGGAGAAGGGGCTTGTACAACAATTATCTGAGTGATAGATCATATGAAAACAAAAGAATTGTAAAGAAAGTGGAGAAAGCATTAAAGTATGAACTAAGGAGGTGTGAAGTGGAGGCCATGGATCAAATTGCCGAGGATCTGGTATATGCAGCTAGACGGCATAATAGTACAATATTGTACTGGCATGTTAATAAATTGGGAGGGAGTAGTCAATCCGAACTTGTCCCAGTTAAAGATAGGAACGGGGCCACATTTTGTGAAAGGAAGTAGTTAAAGAGAGACAAGCAGAAAATTTTGAGAGTGTGCTAAACCGAGATACAGTTGCAGGAAAAGATATAGAGGAAAATAAAAAATTTTGTGATACCTTGGATGTGAGGAAAGATTTGTTTTGTGAGGAAGAATTAGCGACAGTACTAAAATGATTAAACAATAATAAGGCTCCAGGTGCTGATAGTGTGGTAATGAGTTACTTAAATATGGTGGCTCTCAGGTTAGAAATAAGTTACTGAAGATTATGAATATGATTTTTGAAAAAGGGGAAGTACCTAACTATTTTAGGAAAACCTTAATTAAACCACTGTATAAGAAGGGAGATAAAAGTGAGTGTTGTAATTATCGAGGCATTATTCTGGTCTCTGTAGGTAGCAAATTACTTATTATTCGAGTGGTAAGGTACGGGTGTCATCTCTTATTGGTACAAAAATGGTGCTACACCACTTACTGAAGAGGAAAGCCCCGCTGGCACCAAATATTACAATGGGATCTCCGAGCTTACCACCACGGTTCTGAAAATATAAGGTGTGTTAATACCCAATTTATAATATACCAGGTCCCAGGGTATGATAACGTGATCGAACGGTCAAATGGCCAAACTCTAAGGCCAAGGGTGCACCACCCAACGCGGGTCACCACTAAAATCTCTAGCTATCTCCTTGGAAGGTAAACGGACCCCCCCCCCCTGTAGATATGATAGTGACAGTAATTCCTGGCAGATCTCTTCCCATCTTGCCAGTGCTCCTGGAGAAATAGTCTACACAGCTGTAGAAAATAGCTGATTTGTAATCGTCCAAAAGAAGTTCACAAAAAAACACATATATAAACTCTGAAAAAAAACAGACTCTCCAAACGGGGTCTCAATGTGGGCTCTCAATGCAAAATAACTTAAAAGTTTTACCAAACTTCAAGGATCTTGGCACTTGGGGTGTGGCTTAGTGTTACGTAGGCCAATCAATTGTTTCAGGTTCCTTCAGGTGAATTAGCCGTACACATTTTTTCAGAATCACTGACTTGAGTTCTAGAAACCCAATGCGAAGACTCATATTAATTTGTAATACAAGTGATTTACTTTCTCTTGCAAAATGGTTGCCTTGACGACGAGTTTAATTTACAATTGAAAATTATCTTATAGGCAACTGTAATTACAGAAAAGAAAATAGCTCATTTATCTGAAAAGAAAAAAAAACGGGGTGGAACCCCAACACTTAGTAATATGATACTTTTGAGACTGAGAGATGCTGTAGACAAAGTTTTAAGAGAAGAACAGTGCAGTTTTAGAAAAGATAGAGGACATGTCGACCAAATTTTTGCTCTTAGGTTAATAACTGAGAAGTGCCTTAGTTGTCAAACACCTTTGATCCTCAGTTTTATAGATTATGAGAAAGCGTTCGATTCCGCTTATAGAAGAGCTTTAGCAAAGTTCTTGTCCTTGTATGGTATACCAGACAAATACATTAAAGTGATTAGTGTTATGTACGAGAATAATACTGCTGCGGTTAAGGTAGGAAAAGAGGTTAGCATCTGGTTTTGTCAGGAGTTAAGCAGTGTTGTGTTATATGCCCCTGTACATGGATCATTTTGATAGACTTTGTCTTAAGAAGCACAGGAAAGGCAATAGGAGACCATGGAATCAAATGGGAAGGAAAAACTCTCCTGGACTTCGATTATGCTGATGATTTAAGCATCCTAGATGAAAACGTGAATAAAATTAATGAATTTTTAGAGGTTTTGCGAGTTTAACTAGAATAGGTTTGAAAATTATTGTTAAGAAGACTAAGTCACTAAGGCTAGGGATAAGTGAAGATGAAAAGGTGACGTTAGGTAAAGAAAAGATTGACCAGGTGAGCAGCTTCACTTACCTTGTTAGTATTATTAGTAAAGACGGTGGAAGCAGTGAAGATGTTAAAAGTAGAATAGCCAAGGCTCAGGGTGTTTTTTCACAGTTAAAAAGAGTTTGGAAGAATAGCAAAATAAGTCTGCAAACCAAGATTAGAATTTAGGAAGGCACAATGATGACAGTAGTCAAATATAGCTCTGAAGCATGAGCGCTCCGAAAAGCGGATGAAGGTTTGCTAGATGTGTTCCAGAGAAATTGCCAACGGATTGTTCTGGGTACCAGTCTGACTGACCGTATTTCAAACTGTAGTCTGTACGAAAAATTTGGTTCAATCCCGCTGTCTACGGCTATAACGAAAGAAAGGTTGAGATGGCCAGAGCACGTTCTGCGGATGAAGGACGACAGATCGCCGAAGATTGTCCTTTTCGGCAAACCGTCTAGGGCTAAACGGAAAGCAGGTCGTCCTCGTCTGGGGTGGGAGGATGTCATAAAGAAAGATTTAAAGGAAATGGGAACTTCCTGGGAGGGTGTAAAGAGGGAGGCTTGGAATAGATTGGGATGGACGAGGAGCGTGCGTAGCTGTGCTGGCCTCAGGCGACTTAGTGCTGCGGTGAATTGTTAATAGTAGTAGTAGCATTGAATTGTCTAGAGGATATATCCGTGGGGAGGAGGGATTTTTCCGTGTAGGTGTAGCTAGATTTCCTGGCATTATTTAAAAAGCAATCAGAAGTTAAATTTAAAAAAAACAAACACGTTTTTCATCTGAAACTAAGGAGCAATATTAAAACTTTAAACAAACAGAAATTATTACGTATATGAGGGGGAGGGGGATTGCTCCTTCTCAAAACCTCGCTTCTTACGCTAGTTTGAATTTTGTCCCAATCCATTAAGAACGACTTCTGAAACACTATGTTTGTTTAATTAGAACAATAAGAAGTTTTCAAGTACAAAAAAAAAGCGTAAAGAGCGGGATATTGAGGAGGAGCAACTTCTTCCCCCATATATGTAATAATTTCTGTTCGTTTCAAGTTTTAATGTTGCTCCTTACTTTCAGATGAAAAACTTGTTTTTTTATATTTAATAATTCAACTAAACAATTTATACTGACGTTTATGCCTAACGACAGCAACTTTCCAATGAATGTTCGAAAATGTGCATCTATGGAATAATGAAGAGCATGGCCGTATCCAGGGGGAGTAGGGGGTTTGAACCCTTCCCCCCCCCCCCGAAATGTCCGAGAAAATTGCTTTTTTCGACACTTTGACCTCTTTATGAAACTCGAATATTTTAAACTTACCAAATCACAAGATTACTATAATTACCGGCTTAGCTTCAACTAGTTGCCATTGAGTGAGCAATAGAGTTAACTATTAGAATTAGGCAGCATATCTTCTTCTTCAGCTCAGCCTTCTCTTAGCTGGTGCAATCCAACCCCAGGTCAGTTTTTATCTAACACTGAAACAATGAGGAAGCGACAAGCGGATAACGATTTATTTCGATACTTTCAAGGGAAAAGGCCCGCAATAGAAAGTGTGGATACCCGGCAACCAGAGCCAGAATGCGAATCTCAGAACAGGTACGTTAGGGTAAAAGACCAGTATCGGATTAAGCAAAATTGTGTAAAAATAAAACCGTCACACCTTGTTACCCAAGAGGAATTGAGAAGAATTGTATATATCAATGAATAGTTAAGAATCTAAGCTATCCATCAATATAGTTATTACTAAAATTATTCTAGATTAAATGCTTGAAATTATTAGCTTATTGACTTACCTCTAAGAACCTCTTTCCGGAAATACCAATTATCCTATTTTGATGTATATATCCTATGTTTTGATGTATATATCCTGCGTGACGACTCGTCAACGCAGGAGACTTCCCAAGGCAGCAACCATCTTCAGATCCCACAAAACGACACTGGACAAGCTGTCAACAGGGCCTGTGATTTAGACGTTACTGCGAAGTTGCAGTTATTTGAATCTCCGTGGCTGCCAGACGAGGGCTATTCGTTTCCAGCATGAGGCAAACGTAATTTAAGGTTTCAGCGAAGCTGGTGTTTTCTGCAAATACTGTGTAATCTTTGCAGCTGAATGCTCCGGTAAAGGATATCACCTAAGGCTTGGAGCACTGATCCTAATACCATTTACAGCGTGGAAAGACGCGATTGAAGTTTTCGCTTGTCACAGTAAATTTAATTTCCATATAGGAAGTGCTGTACTTGCGGAGGGCTTTGTAGCCGTACAGAAAGGCAAGCAAGACAATATTCTCTTCAAGTTAGATGATGCTCGAAAAGCTCAAGCAAAAGAAAATCGCATGAGACTCAAACCGGTTGAAAAAACTATTGTTTTTTTTTGTCGACATCAGCTAGCCCTTTGTGGCACGAATGATCACGGTCCCCTGCGTCCCGAAGAAAAAGAACAAGCACTAAACGATGGAAATTTCCGTGCTCTTTTGAGAATGAGAATGTGGTGTGATGATGACGATCAGAAAAAGCACATTGAAAAAGTGTAGGAAATGGGATGTATCCGTCCCCAGTAGTATAAAATGAGCTTAATGGTGTGTGTGGAAAGATGATTCAAGCTAAAATTGTTAAAAGTGTAAACGAATGTGTGTGCTATTCGGTTTTAGCGGATGAAACATCTGACATAAGAAACACAGACCTGTCGTCCTTTTGTGTTCGGTATGTTTCAAACAGAGCTTTGTGCGAAGATTTTCTGTGGTTTGCTCCCGTATCAGATTTAACCGGACAAGGTCTGGCCACCATAATAGTAGAAACCTTGAAAACCATGGTTTGGATTTGAGCAAGCTTGTAGGACAGGGATATGACGGAGCTACTGCTATGAGTGGGCACCTGAGAGGCACTCAAGCTTGGGCTAGATAGCAGTATCCACGAGCAATTTACGTCCACTGTGGAGCACATGCACTCAACCGAGCGATCGCTTCAGCTTGCTCCATTCCAGTCATGAAAACGTGTTTTATGACAATATCTCTGATCTGCAGCTTTTTTGGCTCATCTCCCTCCCGTACCCAGATACTCAAAGACAGAATTCGACAATGCATGCCAGAATCTATAAAAACTATTCTCATTACCCTTTTTGAAACACGGTGAGTGGAGAGGCACGATACCGTTAACCGCCTTGTGGATTCTTATTATTAGCCAATTTTAGAAGCACTGGAAGAGCTTCAAGAAGGAAATGCGAATGCTGAGACTTCCGCAAAGGCCCATCAGTTAGCAAGCTCTATGGAGCAAGGACAGTTTCTGATCAGTTTATTCGTACCAAAGGACTCTTTGGTCTTACGTTGCCGCTGTGTAAAGTTCTTCAGGCTGTTGACTGTGACTTGGCGCTTGCATGCGACCACGTTGAAACTGTAGTGCAGACAATTGTGGGCCTTTGCGAAGACGCAGATTCTTCATTCAACTCATTGTATTTCAAAAATTGAAGATTTTGCCAGAGCTATGAAGGAAGAGCTAGTATTTCCAAGAATCGGCGACTGTTAAAACAACCCCTGCGAAATCTATTCACCATAGGAGGCGAACAGAACGTTCGTATACGTTATATTCATGGACTATATCACGTCATCACTCAAAGCGATATTTAAGGTGTATTGTACAATTTTGACAGCTTTAAACGGTTTAATACCTTTGAACTTAGACAAAAGAAACTTGTCTGACGCAGAAATCAGTGAGAATATTAATATTTACTCCGACCCTTTACCAGAGCCAGATGCCCTAAGCCACGAACTGAAATTGTGGAAAACAAAGTGGCAGAACGTTAACAACCAAGAAAGACCAGTCTCGGCTTTGGCTGCACTTGATATGTGCAATGCTGATTTCTCTCCAAACATCAGCCGCCTTCTTACAATTGTAGCTACTTGGCATATTTAAACTGCTACACCGGAAAGGACTTTCTCTACCTTGCGACGGCTTAAGACATGGCTACGAAATGCAGCCGGTGAGGAACCTTTGGCAGGTCTAGCGTTACTATCAGTGCATAGGGATGTTGCTATTGACACTGGTACAGTTATTGACATGTTCGCAACTCAAAAAACACATCGAATTGATTTTGTTCTGTGAATTCATTGTGTAACTATTACGTCTCTTAACTTCGATATACAGTATTTTATGTTCCAATCTATTGTCTTCTTTTACCGTTAGACATGAATTAGGTCCAACCAGAGGAGACCCCCCCCCCAATAATTTCCTGGATACGACCTTGATAAAGAGGTTACACAACTTGTTACTAAAACGGCACGAACTTATTTGCACACCTACTTCTGTATAGCAATGCTTCGCTTACATTTCTCAAGTGATTGCTTTGAGGAGGAAACACCTCATTCTGTTGCATTTGTATTTGCTTTAAACAGTAAAATTGTTTTCCAAAAGTGTTTTGAAAAGTAATCGGTAAATGAGATACTCGCAACTACCAGTGTTTGTTGCATTCTAAAATACTTTCTGTAAAGTACTAGTCAAACTTTGGTGTGAGGATCGGAGGACTGCTGGGAGGGGCGGTAGTTATATTATATTTAGGATTTCTCACCAAATAAAGTACTAAAACCGAAAATATTTAAGATATATAAATAAATAAAAATTGTATATGAAAGTAAGAACAGCACTAACACTTAAGACAAGCAGAAACTATGTGATATATGAGAGGACTGCTGTTTCTCAACCGTCGGCTCTCAATGCTAAATTTCAACTTTTCATCTCAAAGCTTCAAGAATGAACACTCTAAGGAGGTGTGAAATGGAGCCCATAGATAAAATTGCCAAAGATCTGGAAAATGCATCTAGACGGTATAATAGTAAAATACTGTACTGGCATGTTAATAAATTGAGAAAGAGTAGTCAATCTGGGCTTGTCACGGTTAAAGATAGGAATGGGGACACAATTAGTGACAAGGAAAGAGTTAAAGAGAGGTGAGAGGAAAATTTTAGAATGTGCTAAACCCGGATAGAGTTACGGGAATAGATAGAGGAAACTGAAAAAGTTTGTGACACCTTGGATGAGAAAGAAGATTTATTTTGTGACGAAGAATTAGTGACAGTAGTAAAAGGATTTAAAAATAAAAGGCCGCATGTGATGATATTATGGTAAATGAGTTTCTTAAATATGGTGGCCATGAGATTAGAAACAAGTTACTGAAGATTATGAATATGATTTTTGAAAAAGAAGAAGTGCCTAGCGGTTTTGGGAAAACCCTAATTAAACCCCTGTATAAGAAAGGTTATAAGAGTGAGTGTGGTAATTATAGAGGCATTAGCTTGGTTTCTGTAGGTAGCAAATTTCTTAGTATAATGATACGTTTTAGACTTGAGAGATACTGTAGACAAAGATTTAAGGGATGAACTGTGTAGTTTTAGGGGTAGAGGATGTGTCGACCGAATTTTTCACCCTTCGGTTAATAATTGAGAAGTACTAGAGTCGTCAAATACCTTTAGTCTTCAGTTTTATTATGAGCAAGTCAATTCAGTTGATAGAAGAGCATTGATAAAGGTCTTATCCTTGTATTATGTACCAGACAAATGCATTAAGGTGATTAGTGCTATGTACGAGAATAAAACTGCTACGGTTAAGTTAGGAAATGAGGTTAGCAGCTGGTTTTGTATTAAATCAGGAGTTTTTTTTATATGGATCATCTTGATGGACTTTGTCTTAAGGAACACAGGAAAGGCAACGGGAGAACACGAATCAAATGAGGAAGAAAAGACTTTGATTATGCTGCTGACTTAAGTATCGTAGATAAAAGTATGAATGAACTTTTAGAGGTTTTGTGAGTTCAGGGAGAAAAAATAGGTTCGAAAATTAATGTTAAGAAGACTAAGCCGCTAAGGCTAGGAATAAGTCAAGATGAAAAGGTGACGCTTGGTAACGAAAAAATCGATCAAGTTGACACCTCGGTAGTTTTACTAGTAAAGATGGTGGATGCCTTGAAGATGTTAAAAATAGAATAGCCAAGGCTGAGGGTGTTTTTTCACACTTAAAGAAATTTGGAAGAATAGGAAAATAAGTCTGTGAACCAAGACTACAATATTGAAAGCTACAGTGATGCCAGTGGTCAAATATGGTTCGGAAACATGGGCGCTCCAAACAAAAAAACTGATGTAGATTTGCTAGGTGTTTTCCAGAGAAATCGCCTACGGATCGTTTTGGGTACCAACTGATTGACCGTATTTCAAACAGTAGGCTCTACGAAAAATGTGGTTACATTCAACTTTCTAAGGCTATAATGATATAAAGGTTGAGATGGCTAGGGCACGTTAGGCGGATGAAGAGTGTCAGATTGCCAAAGATTGTCCTTTCCGGTCAACCGTCTAGGGCTAAACGAGAAGCAGGTCGTCCACTTTTGGGATGGAAGGATGTTGTAGAGAAAGACTTAGGAGAAATGGGAACTTCCTGGGAGGGTGTAAAGAGGGAGGATTTGAATAGATTGGGATAGAGGAGAAGCGTGCGTAAGTGTGTTGGTCCCAGGCGGCTTGGTGCTGCGGTGAGTTGTTAGTTGTAGTAGTATTACCATTTGGCTCATCTTTTGCATTCTAAAACGACTTCCAGAAGAGCATTTGTTGAAGTACTGCGTATAGAGGGGCAGCGGGGGGAGATAAGGGAGTAAGGGGTGGCAGCCTTTTCTTAAATGTAAGATTATTTTTGGTCGCTTTGAGTTTTAACATTGCTATTCATTTCTATCTAAAAAAAATTTAGACGCTCTGAAATTTAATTTTGATAAAATGTGTGTTACCTGTTGTGAGCTCAAATCCACTAGCTTCCCAGTTTTCTTGGCATACATGGTTTCCAGCACACCGACAGTGGAAAATGCCCAGCAAGCTCCACATTGAAACTGGGTCTTTACACTTGTAACGAGGCCTTTTTCTCTCCTAAAATTGACAGCTGATAATTTCAAAATCAGCATTCTTATTAAATTCTCTCCCCAGTCGCACATCTCTATTTTTAAATCATGTCCATTTTCATACAGATTGACAACCTTAGTTATGGAACATAGTTTGAAATAATTCTCAAGATAAGTGCAGAAGTTAGAGCTTCCCCAAAAAATTGGGTTTTCTTTAAGCTAATTTCTGAACATAAGCCTACAGAAGGAATTCTAACAAAGAAAAACAATAACTCTATAATTTTAACTCTAAGTAACTGAAGGGTCTTCACATAGCTGTTACTCGTTCAAAAACGAACACAAACATCTACTTTTCAATCTTATTCCCTGGAGGGGAGGATCTAGATCCACGGAGCTTAAGCTCTGCAACGGGGATCCTCACAAAATAAAACATAAAGAACTACGGTTTTTGCAAATGAAAGTAAAGAGCGACCTTAAATCTTAAAACGAGCATAACTTAATATATGGGGGGGCTGCCCCTTGCTCAAAACATTTATGAAAGCATTTGTGAGTGCAATAAATGTGCAACCGATTGCCGTTAAAACATTCCAACTGAACTATATTGCTTAAAGCAAATGCACATTATTTATTACTTCCACAAGCTATTCCATTCTTATAGAATACTTTCCATTCTATTCCAATCGCCCAGGTTCAAGGGAAGCCGTTCTTAAGGCTTCTTAACACAATGAGTATAGGAAGTCAAAATTTGGCGTAAATGATGATCACCCTCATATACGGATTGTTTTCTGTTCGCTTTATGTTTTAATGTTGCTATTTACTTTCCTTTGGAAAAAAACTTTAATTTTCTTCTATAACTATCTTAATTGCCTCTATAATTATCACACTTACTCTTATCCCCTTTATAAATCACCTACTGACTAGCAGAAACTAGAAGGCTACCGTGACAAGAGAAAGCTGTTTAAGGGCTCATTTAAGAGCTTATATTTATACTTAATCGCTTTTTATCAATTTGACTTGATAGCACATTCTCATATAGTGCACTTTCGGTTGCTTTCCCAACTTTTTTCAATGAAACAAGTGCCTTTTCCAATGAAATGACCAAAAAAAGGTGATTTCAAAGCCTAGGCAAGGGCAAGAACTAAGGGGGGTAACGACGTCCCTTCCCCTCAATTACCGCCGTTAGTACTAGCACACAGGCTTCATCACAGAGTGAAGTTTGAATGTTCAACTCAAAACTGTTGATCAGTCAAGCTTAATTTTTGGTAGATGTTTAGTTGAAAAGTTTTTAGTTTTAGTTAATTTGTTTTCGCAATAATCTTTTACTTTTAATTATGACTAGGCGACTTATGAAACTTACTAAGAGGGTCTGGAGGGGGAGTTAATGTGAGGGGATCTTACAAACCTCCAGTTAAGGGCTTTCGACCATAATTATTGCAATGGTACCGTTTTATGCTTCCAAACTCTTTCACTTAAGAAGTGGTACCAAAAGTGCCGTTTTTAGTGCTATATGGCACTGTTGGATGGTAAAATTTATAAATCGCACGTAGATACGAGTAATAGGTTTAAAATCACCCTTCCCGGGATATGCCTTATAAAATGATTACATCACGTTTACACAAATAGTGGATTATCTGACAAGTTATCATAAACAGGGACAAGCCATTATCGAAAGAAAATCTAAGCCGGAATCCAACACAATATAATCTAATTTGGACTCCAGCGCTCTACTAGCAGAGCCGCGCATTTAATAATGCAATTTAATATATTGGTGTTTGTAGGACTTTAATTGTGTAGCTAATTAAGGGGGGCTGGAGGAGGAAGTTGTAGGGGGTGTTCTTGCAAACCTCCAGTTAAAGGTTTCGGACCATAATTATTACAATAATATAATTTTATGATTTCAAGATTTTCTACTTAAGAAGTGGCACCAAAAATGTTGTTTTCAGTGCTATATCTCACTTACGAATGGTAGAATTGATAAAAAGCACGTAAATATGAGCAACAGTTTTCAAATGAGCCATTAAACATCACTCTAAAAAGTTCTAGTAGCTAGAGCCCACTCGCCCTAGCTTTCCACTTGAGAAACGGCACCAAAAGTGCCATTTTTAGTGCTATTTGAACCCTGCAGATGGCTGAATTTATAGGAAGAATGAAGATGTGAGCAAGATCTTTTATATGAGCTATCAAAAATCTATCTACGATGTTCTGGTAGCCCGCTAGCCCCACCCCTCGAGAAACAGCATAAATAGTGCCTTTTTCGTACCCTATGGCACTTGCACACGACGAAATTTATATAAATCACGTACATATGGGAAATAGCTTTTTAATGAGCTCTTAAGCATCTCTCTATGATGTTCTAGTAACCCGCTAGGCCTGGAATAAAGAAGAAAAAACGACTGTTTTAACATTTTGTAATTTTTAATTACTGTGCGCTGTGATTCGCTCTTTACTAGGTTACAGCTAATGCTTCAACCATGACAAAGAGTTCATTGCAAATTCTCCTCAGAAACTAGTTGACATTAAAATCTGTGAGATCTAGTAGATGGTAGAATTTTTAAAAACCTAGTGAATATAAGCAATACCTTATAATTGAGCCATTAAACATCTATCTACGACAGTGTGGTAGCCTGCTAATGTTCCAGTAGCTTCCTGATGAGTAGACGATTTATGAAACTTTTTAAGGGGACTGGGAGGGGAGTGTACGAGAGGGGTTATTGTGAACCTCCAGTTAAGGGATTGGACATATAATTATCATAATGATACCTGTTTTGTACTTCAGAGCTTTTCCACTTAGGATGTGGCACCATAAGTTTTGTTTTCAGTGCTATATCGCACTTGCGAGTGTAAAATTGAAAAAAAAAGAAACAGGTATATAAGAGCAATAGCTTTCAAATGAGCCATTAAACATCACTCTTATAAGTTCTGTTAGATCAATAGCCCCAGCTTTTCTACTTGAGACACGATACCAAAAGTGCCGTTTTTAGTGTCATTTGGAACTTGATGATGGTGGAATTTACATGAAAGACGTAGATATGTGCAATATCTTTTATGTGAGCTCTGAAAAAACTGTCTACGATGCTCTAGTAGTCTTGTAGTGCCATTTCTTCATAACTGGCACAAAAAGTGTCGTTTTATTGTCATATGGCATTTGCAGAAAGCAGAATTCATAAAAAGCACGTAGATATGAGAAATAGCTTTTTAATGAGCCATTAAGAATCTCTCTATGATGTTCTGGTAGCCCGCTAGGCTTGTTGGAAAAAAAAAAAAAAAAAAAAAAAAAAACAACAGGAAGCAGAACAGTGCTACTAACGCAAAAAAGTGATTTCCATAGTCGTTCAGGGAGGGGGATTGTAATTTCCCTGCTCATAGGTTTAGATAGATCCGTTTCCAGTGCTACACTTTCCATTTTGATCTTATATCGTTTTCTACGGGTTTGAGGGTTTTTTTTCGAAATCACCATAAGTTTCTTTTTGCGATAAACTTTTACTTTTCAGACGAACCGAAATAATAGTTAACATTCCTGAGAAAGTGTCAGATGGGATTTTTTTCACTGGGCACTTTTTTTCAAAACACAATTTTAACTTTTGGTTACTATGGGCTGTGGTTCGCTCTTTACTAGGCATTCTCGATACGATACATGCGATACTCGTATTTTAAACGAAATGGCTATCTCAAAATTTTTATAGGACTAGTTTGCGGGGAGGGGGCCTGTAGGGAGGGGGGGGGCGCTATTTGCCATCCAATGTTTTTGGTGACTTAAAAAGGGCACTTACAAATTTAATTGCAGAATTTTGAAAAACTAGCAGTTCCCTGAAACCGCAAAATAATACATGATTTTTGTAGAGTTAAAACATATAGTGCTCTAGAATGTTTTTTTACAGCAGGAAAATAAAGCATTTTAGAATATCTTTATATGATTGGAATTCGCTCAATACGGTGTGACTTGTAGGTTATCACTTTGTCAATAAATCTGAAGTGAAATAGTGTTGAAATTATAGACTAATCTTAGAAATTTGCATCATAGATTGAAACTCTACAAACTATAGGAAGAAATAACAGCATTTCCAGAGTTTATGCCATGGCTTATTAGTTCTTGATTTTAAATAATATTAAATTGCAATTCCCCAATATTACAAACTATTGATGATGCGGCTGATGCTGCCAATAAGTTGCCTCATAAATTAATGTGTCAATTTTTTATGACATTAGTGACTGTCAGTTATGAAAGTAAAATCATTTTTTTTTTCGGTTTGAGTTTTTTTTAGTGAATTTTCGTTGTAAATTAAACTTATCAATATCCTGCCCAGTGAACGATTACTGAATCATGGGCAGCGAGCTACCGCTGCTTAAGTAATGCACGATGTGGGCAAAATGTGTTGTTTTTTTTTTGGTTATCCATACCCGGGCACTTCGTATCGGAGGACTTGTCGTAGAAACTTCGAAAAGGGCTCATTCGATTGGAACTTGGAATGGCTAGTGCCCTTTTTAAAAGTCGAAAGTGATTGAAGGGTAACTCGCCCCCCGCCCATCATTCCCCCAAACACATTCAATCAACATTTTGACTAGCCATCTTCTTCAGCGTAGTTGATTTTCACAAAGAAAATATGTTTTGTGGAGGACACGTCCCCACAACTAGCAGGGCATAGGTATTAATCCTTGCACTTAGGAAAACAAAGGTTTTTATAGCCTGTGTTTACGTCGCGGCATAGCAGAACGGGCTATCATGCGGTATTTCACTGTATTAATGCCTACTATAATAGTTCATAGGGATTGGAGGGAAACTAGCCCCCCCCCACGCAAATCATTCCCCTCAATACCTACAATCAAAATTGTGAGTTAGCCAATTAGTTCAGCGAAATTGTTTTCGTGATGGAAAATATTTTTTTGGGGAGGAGAATCCCTCACAAACCTCAGGGGACGGACTTTATGTTATGCCCTCGGGGCATATAAGGTTTTTATAGAAGGCGTTGTTGTAGAAACTTCAAAACAGGCTCATTCGATTGGAAATTCAAAGGGCTAGTGCCCTTTTTAATAGTCGAAAGTGATTGGAGGGCACCTTGCCCCTCCACGCCCTTCATTCCCCCAAACACATCCAATAACAATTTTGAGATAGCCATTTTGTTCAGCGTAGTTGATTTCCAGATAGAAAATATGTTTTTGAGGAGGACACTCCCCCACATCCCTTAGAATAAGGGTTTTAAGTTATGCCCTGGGGGTATATAAGGTTTTTAAAGAAGGTGTTGTCGTAGAAACTTCAATAAAAGCTCATTCGACTGGAAATTCAAAGGGCTAGTGCCCTTTTTAATAGTCGAAAGTGATTGGAGGGCAACTATCCCCCCCCTCCCACACCCATTAGTCCCCCAAACACATCCAATAAAAATTTTGAGATAACCATTTTGTTCAGGGTAGTTGATTTCCAGATAGAAAACATATTTTTCAGGAGGACACTCCCCCACAATCGTCAGGGCAAGGATTATATGTTATGCCCTGGGGGCATATAAGGTTTTTATTGAAATCTTTGTCGAAGAAATTTGAAAAAGGGCTCATTCGATTTGAAATTCAAACAACTAGTACACTTTTTAATTGTCGAAAGTGATTTGAGGGCAACTAACCTCCCGCTCACGCCCACCTTTTCCCTAAATACATCCAATCAAAATTTAGAGATAGCCATTTTATTCAACGTAGTTGAAAGTTTTGGAAATTAGGTCTTAAAGGATGACAACCCCTTCCCCCTCTCACAGCCCTCAGGGCAAGGGTTGTAAGTTATGCCCTGGGGGCATATGAAGTTTTTATTGAAAGCGTAGTCGTAGAAACTTCAAAAGGGCTCATTCAATTGGAAATTGAAATGGCTATTGCCCTTTTTAATAGTCGAAAGGGATTGGAAGGCAACTAACACCCCTTCATTGAAAGGGCTAGTGCCTTTTTTAAAAGTTTAAAGTGATTGGATAGCGACTAACGCCCCTCTCACACCCGCCATTTTCCCAAACACATCGGATTAAAATTTTGAGATATCAATTTTGTTCAACGTAGTTGAAAGTTCTGGAAATTTTGTCTTTTAGGATGATAACCCCCTCAGAGCCCTCAGTGCAAGGGTTGTAAGTTATGCCCTGGGGACATATAAAGTTTTATTGAAAGCGTTGTCGTAGACTCTTCAAAAGGGCTCATTTGATTGGAAATTCAGAGGGCTAGTACCATTTGTAATGGTTGAAAGTGATTAGAGGGCAACTAGCCACCCCACGCCCATCATTCCCCCAAACACATCCAATCAAAATTTTGAGATAGCCATTTTGTTCAGTGTAGTTGATTTTCAGACAGAAAATAGGTTTTTTAGGAGGACACTCCCCCACAATCCTCAGGGCAAGGGTTTTAATTTATGCCCTGGAGGCATATAAGGTTTTTATAGAAGGCATTGTCGTAGAAACTTCGAAAAGGGCTCATTCGATTGGAAATTGGAATGGCTAGTAGGCTTTTTAATAGTCGAAAGTGATTGGAGGGCAACTAGCCCCCCCCCCACGCCCATCATTCCCCCAAACACATCAAATCAAAATTTTAAGACAGCCATGTTGTTCAGCGTAGTTGTTTTCCAGATAGAAAATATGTTTTTGAGGAGGAAACTCCCTCAAAACCCTCAGGGCAAGGGTTTTAAGTTATACCCTTGGGGCATATAAGGTTTTTATAGAAGGCGTTGTCGTAGAAACTTCAAAACAGGCTCATTTGATTGGAAATTCAAAGGGCTAGTACCATTTTTAATGGTACACTCCCCTACAATCCTCATGGCAAGGGTTTTAAGTTATGCCCTGGGGGCATATAAGGTTTTTATGAAGGCGTTGTCGTAGAAACTTCAAAACAGGCTCATTCGATTGGAAATTCAAAGGGCCAGTGCCCTTTTTAATAGTCAAAAGTGATTGGGGGGCAACAATCCCCCCCCCCACGCACATAATTCCCTCAAATACATCCAATCAAAATTTTGAGATATCCATTTTATTCAGCATAGTTGTTTTCCGTAAAGAAAGTATGTTTTTGAGGAGGACCCTCCCCCACAACCCTCAGGGCAAGTGTTTTAAGTTATGCTCTGAGGACATATAAGGTTTTTATAGAAGGCGTTGTCGTAGAAACTTCAAAACAGGCTCATTCGAATGGAAATTCAAAGGGCTAGTACCCTTTTTAATAGTCGAAAATGTTTAGAGGGCAACTAGCCCCCCTTCCCCCATGCCCATCATTCGCCCAAACACATCCAATCAAAATTTTGAGATAGCCATTTTGTTCAGCGTAGTGGATTTCCAGATAGAAAATATGTTTTTGAGGAGGATACTC
This sequence comes from Artemia sp. Qi Xiang Cuo, assembly GCF_049724085.1. Classification (NCBI taxonomy): domain Eukaryota; kingdom Metazoa; phylum Arthropoda; class Branchiopoda; order Anostraca; family Artemiidae; genus Artemia; species Artemia sp. Qi Xiang Cuo. Next base: position 49,912,709 of record NC_142795.1, read on the forward strand.
CCCCACGACCCTCAGGGGAAGGGTTTTAAGTTATGCCCTGGGGGTATATAAGGATTTTAAAGAAGGCGTTGTCGTAGAAACTTCAATAAAAGCTCATTTGACTGGAAATTCAAAGGGCTAGTGCCCTTTTTGACAGTCGAAAGTGATCGGAGGGCAACTAGCCTCCCCCACACCAATCATTTCCCCATACACATCCAATCAAAATTTTGAGATAGTCATTTCGTTCAGGGTAGTTGATTTCCAGATAGAAAGCATATTTTTGAAGAGGGCACATCCACAGAACCCTCAGGGGAAGGGTTTTAAGTTATGCCCTGGGGGCATCTTTGTCGTAGAAACTTGAAAAGGGGCTCATTCGATTTGAAATTCAAAGGACTAGTGCCCTTTTTAATAGTCAAAAGTGATTTGAGGGCCACTAACCCCCCTCTCACGCCCTGCCTAAGTAAATAACGATGTGGGCACAATTTGTTTTTTTTGGTTCTCCATACCCGGGCACTTCGTATCGAAGGAGTTGTCGTAGAAACTTTGAAAAGGGCTCATTTGATTGGAAATTTGAGTGGCTAGTGCCCTTTTTAATAGTCGAAAGTGATTGGAGGGCAACTAGCCCCCCCCCCCTACGCCCATCATTCCCCCAAACACATCCAATAAAAATTTTTGGATAGCCATTTTGTTCGGCGTAGTTGATTTCCAGATAGAAAATATTTTTTTGAGGAGGACACTCCCCCATAACCCTCAGGGCAAGGGTTTTAAGTTATGCCCAGGGGGCATATAAGGTTTTTATAGACGGCGTTATCGTAGAAAATTCAAAAGAGGCTCATTCGATTGGAAATTCAAAGGGATAGTACCCTTGTTAATAGTCAAAAGTGATTGGAGGGCACCTAGCCCCCCACCCCCCCACGCCCATCATTCCCCCAAACACATCCAATCAATATTTGGAGACAGCCATTTTTTTCAGTGTAGTTGATTTCTAGATAGACAATATGTTTTTGAGGAGGACACTCCCCCACAACCCTCAGGGCAAGGGTTTTAAGTTATGCCCTGGGGCAAAACTTCAAAATAACTTCAAGGTTTAAGGTTTTTATAGAAGACGTTGTCGTAGAAATTTCAAAAAATGCTCATTCGATTGGAAGTTCAAAGAGCTAGTGCCCTTTTTAACAGTCGACAGTGATTGGAGAGCAACTAGCCCCCCCCCCACGCCCATCATTTCCCCAAACACATCCAATCAAAATTTTGAGATAGCTATTTTGTTCAGCGTAGTTGATTTCCAGATGGAAAATATGTTTTTGAGGAGGACACTCCCCCAGAGCCCTCTGGGCAAGGGTTTTAAGTTATGCCCTGGGGGCCTATAAGGTTTTTAAAGAAGGCGTTGTCATAGAAACTTAAAAACAGGCTCATTCAATTGGAAATTCAAAGGGCTAGTGCCCTTTTTAATAATCGAAAGTGATTGGACGGCAACAATCTCCCCCCCCCACGCCCATCCTTCCCCTATACACATCCAATCAAAATTTTGAGACAGCCATTTTGTCCAGCGTAGTTGATTTAAGATAGTAAATATGTTTTTGAGGTGGACACTCCTCCCCCCCAACCCTCAGGGCAAGGGTTTTAAGTTATGCCCTGGGGGCATGTAAGGTTTTTATAGAAGGCGTTGTCGTAAAAACTTCAAAGGGGGCTCAATCGATTGGGAATTCAAAGGGCTAGTGCCGTTTTTAATAGTCGAAAGTGATTGGAGGGTAACTAGCCCCCCCTCCCCCCACGCCCATCATTCCCCCAAACACATCCAATCAAAATTTTTAGATAGCCATTTTATTCAACGTAGTTGAATAAAATGCCAAGGCCAGAACAAAATTTGCACTTTACTGAAAAAACAAAAATGATTTTGCATTATCAGTTTAATATACATATACTGATATTTAGTAATCAAATGTTAATATTATTTGATTTATTAAAGTTATAAAAGTAAAAACATTTATATTTTTTTCAGTAAAGTGCAAATTTTGTTTTCACCTTGGGAATGCATAGGAGTTTTGAGCCCAACTTATGCTAATTTCTGCTCGTTTTAAACTTGAACCGGTTAATTCTTTTAATTTCTGTTCGTTTTCACTTTCATTTATTTATCGATGCTGATTTGTGGTAGTTTCACACTTGGTAGATTATTTGATTTTATTTTTGCTCATTTTTTGTTTAATGGAGTTTTTTACTTTTCTTTGAAAAACTTATTTTGTGGAAAAAGTTTTTTTTAATTAATCTAATAAAATAGTCTTTTATTTTCTGCAGTCTACTTAAAGACTTTTCTGCTCCTAAACAACATAGCCTATGTGTTTCTGTGTTTTTATTAAATTCTGTAAACATAGGGAAAGCCCTTTGCAGAGGCCGTTGTCCTTAGATCTGGATCTTATATCCTTCCGCAGTTGTCCTCCTATAGAGGATCTCTCACGATTGTGTTCTACATCACCATACAAATTAACCCATTACTGGGAGAAGGTTTTTAACTCAAGGAACGTGTACAGACACTGGTGGTCCCTGGTAAGTGTACGGGACCTTCTTCCTCCTCCGCCTGTATTTGTCCTGGGCGAGGGTACCCCAGTGTCTATTATGAACCCCCAGGGACAAGGTCCCCCCTTGGTCCGTGCCTCCTAAGGAGTTACCCTACATATCTGTAAGGTATTGCTCTATCGTCACCTGGGGACACATTGAGTGGCCTGGGGGAGGCCCCTACTGAGCAGTAGACTCATAAATCTACTATGACAAGCCTAAATCTACTATGTCAAGCCTAAATTTACTATGACAAGCCTAAATCTTCTGTCAATCCTAAATCTATTATCTCAATCCTAAATCTGTAATATCAAGCCTGAATCTACTACGTCAAGACCGGATTTACTAATTTGCTAATAGTTTTTTTTTTGTAGTAGGTGACATGCCAGTGGAAGTTTACGTCTTATAGTTTCATTATAACTTGGTGCTTACAACCATGCAAGGAATCACTTACACTGGAATATATCTAGAGAAACATATTCTTGACATCAATTGGAGACAAAATGAAAATATTAGCTTCTTTGTTTCAAGGAAAATTATGACATTTTCAAACGGTTCGTGGTAACGAACTGTAAGTAAGGAGCGACCTGGCTCAATTGTAACCGAAACTCTAAAAACCGGAGTTTTGATGCCCATAGATACATCAACAGAATCACATATTTATGCTGATCTCAAATATATAAGTTTCATTAAGGTTAGTTTTACTCATCAAAAGTTACATGCCTGAGAAAATTTGTCGTATTTACAAAAAAAAGGGGAAAACATCCCCAAGAAGTCAGAGAACTTTAATGGAAATCACACCTTCGGGTTAACCGTATCAGAAAATCCTACTTCGGAAGTTTCAAGCTCCTATCTGCAAAAATGTGGAATTTTGTATTTTTTGTCAGAAGAAAGATCACGGATGCGTGTTTTTTTTTCCAGGGGTGATCGTATCGATCCAGTAGTCCTAGAATACCGTAAGAGGGCTCATTTGAACGGAAATTAAAGGTTCTAGTGCCCTTTTTAAGTGACCGAAAAAATTGGAGGGCAACTTGGCCCCCTCCCACGCTCGTTTTTTTCCCAAAGTCACCCAATCAAAATTTTAGAAATAGCCATTTTGTTCAGCATAGTCGAAAATCTGATAAATATGTCTTTGAGGGTGACTTAATCCCCCAAAGTTCCCGGGGGAAGGGCTGGAAGTTATGAACTTTGCCCATTATTTACATATAGTATTGGTTAATGGGAAGTATAAAGACGTTTCAGGAGGAATTTTTTTCTGATGGGGGGGATTTAAGAGGAGGGGGTTACTGGGGAGGATCCTTCTATGGAGGATGTTTCCTTGAGGTAAGGGACATTTCTATGAAGGGGGTGCCGGATTTCTCAGCATTATTTAAAAAACGATCAGAAATTAAATAAAAAAAACTAGTTTTTTTCAACTGAAAGTAAGGAGCAACATTAAAACTTAAAACAAAAAGAAACTATTACGTATATGAGGGGTTCGCCCCCTAGTCAATGCCTTGCCCTTTTCGTTAAATTTTTTTTTAGTAGTTTCAAAAAAACTATCGATTATAATTAACCGGCCTTTGTGATTCAGGGGTTTCTGATTCAAAAAAAATTCAGACTTTAGTGTAAAGAGCAAGGTATTCACTAGCGGTAAAAGTCCCTAATATACGTAATAATACAAACGAATATAGAAGGTTGTTGCGTAAGTTAATTCGTAAGTTACGTCAGAACAAAATTTCGAGAAAGCCATTTAGCAAAAAAGTAAAATTAATATGCAAATTTCGTTTTAATTATTCATGTACGGTGAGCCAAAATCGAAACTGCATCAATTCAAAAACGTTCAGAAATTAAATAAAAGAAACAATTTTTTTAACTGAAAGTAAGGAACGACATTAAAACTTAAAACGAACAGGAATTATTCCGTATATGAAAGGGGATGTCCCTTCCTCAATACCTCGCTCTTTACGCTAAAGTTTGAATCTGTCACACAACTTTTTTTTTTTTTTTAATAAAAAAAATTAGCGTAAAGAGCGTGGTATTGAGGAGGGGACAGCCCCTTTAATATACGGAATAATTTCTGTTCGTTTTAAGTTTTAATGTCGCTCCTTACTTTCAGTTAAATAAAACTTGTTTTTCTTTATGTAATTTAAGACAGAGAAGAGTAATATTCATTTTGTTGTCAAGAGATAGCATAAATGCTTAAATACTGTGAACAAAGACAGGCTAAATAATTTATTGTTAACATGAATTTAAACTGGACCCACAAGTTATTTGCTGTATCAAAAGGGCTCTTAAATCTAACACGACTTAAAGCCTGTTAACCATAATTCCTATTCAACACTGTAATCATAATTACTGATAAAATGAATTTTTTAAGGAATGAACTTAACTAAATTTCACTAAAGAGGACCTTCTCCAGTAACGAGTATGATCCTTCTAAAATGATGTTGATTATATTGGACAGGAAACAAGTAACTCCTCAATAAACTACTGAAGTTCTAAATAAAACAAGTCTACAATGTGAGAAGTTAATCAAACTACACTTAAATAATTCCTAAAAAACAGACCTTTAGATGAGTGGCCAAATTGGTTTGTTCTGAGAACTATTGCTAACTAAAGGTGAATGCCTTTGAGGCTTAAACCAATAAAACCATAACCATTGCCGTAAATTAACATAGAAATAGGATATCAACTTAAATTTTAATTTATAAGAAAAATAAAAAGATGATACTTGGAATGTTTTTACTCCCTTAAACTACAGGAAGAAACGGCACCTGATTGCTTCTGTTATTTATCCAGAAGTTTTATGTGATTCCAAACTAGACATATATATGTATATATACATAAATATATGCATATGATTCATAATGAAATGGCCCATAAGCTAACATGATATTCACATGATGGTAAGACAGCTAACCTTATTGATTATGTTATCGCAAACTGAAGACTGGCAGGATAGATACTAGATACCAGGTTATAGAAAAGGGCTACTATTTATGTTAAAAATTAAGATAACCATCTACTAGCGTCTAGGGTTAATTTAAAGCTGAAACTTAGGAAGGGTGACTACTTTCCGGGAAGCTATGATGTTGCTAGACTCCAGGATGACAATTTGAGATATAATTTCCAGGAACAGTTGAATAATAAACTGAAGAGTTTAAAATTTGACATTGTAGAAGACGAATGGAAACTTTGGGAACATTGGGAACATTTGGAAACATTGTAGAAACTTTGGGAAATAGTTAGTGAAGTTGCTGATGGTGTCTTAGGGAAGAATGATAGACACGCAGCTAAGAACACTAGAGAAATGCTTTATGGTTAATAAACAAAAGGAGGGGCTTGTGCAAGAATTATTCGAGTGATAGATCATATGAAAAAGAGAGGAATGCAAAGAAAGTAGCGAAAGCATTAAAAGATGAATTAAGGAGGTGTGAAATGGAGGCCATGGATAAAATTGCTGAAGATATGGAAGATGCACTTAGACGGCATAATAGCAAAATATTGTACTGGGATGTTGATAAATTAAGAGAGAGTAGTCGATCTGGACTTGCCCTAGTTAAATGTAGGAGCGATGTCATAATTAATTATAAGGAAAGACGTATAGGGAAATTCACAAAAACTTTTAAGAATGTTCTAAATCATGATAGAGCTACAGGAAAGGATATAAAAAAGAATGAAAAAGTTTTTGACACTTTCCATGTGATGGAAGATTTATTTTGTGAGAAGGAATTGATACAATACTAAAAGCATTGAAAAATAATAAGGCCCCATGTGCTGATAGTGTGATAAACAAGTTTCAAAAATATGAGGGTTACGAGATCAGAAAAGTTACTAAAGATGATGAACATGATTTTTGAAAAAGGAGAAGTGCCTAGTGATTCTAGTAAAACTCTAAATAATCCCCCTATAAGAAAGGTGATAAAATTGAGCTTGGTAATTATAGAGGCATTAGCCTGGTTTCTGTAGATACAGTTTTAAAAGAAGAACAGAGAGGTCTTAGGAAGGGTAGAGGATGGATAGACCCAATTTTCACTCCTCAATCAATAACCTAGAACGGCCTAAGTCATAAATCGTCATTAGTCCTCAGTTTTATCGATTATGACCAAGCGTTTGATTCAGTTGATAGAAGAGCTTTAATGAAGGTCCTACACGTGCATGGTATGCCAGATAGATACATTAAAGTGATTAGTTGTGTTCTATCCCCAATTATATAGATCATTTTAATGGACTTTGTAATAAGGAGCACATCAAAGGCAAAGGGAGAACACGGAATCAAATGGGGAAGCAAAACTCTCCTGGACTTGGATTAGGCTGATGATTTAAGCACCCAAGATGAAATTTCTGGCACAATGAAGGAACTTTTAGAGGTTTTGTGGTGCGAGTTAAAATGTTAAAAGTGGAATAGCCAAGGCCTAAGGTGTTTTTTCACAGTTGAATAAAGTTTGGAATAATAGGAAAATAAGTCTGCAAACCAAGATTAGAATATTGGAAGCTACAGTCATGACAGTGGGCAAGTATAATTCTGAAGCGTGGACGCTCCGAAAAACGGAGGAACATTGGCTAGATGTTTTCCAAATAAATTCCATACGGATGGTTTCGAGTAACCGAATGACTAGCTGCATCTCAAACAGTAAGCTAGCGAGAAATTTGGTTCAGTCCCGCTCTCTAGGGCTATAATGAGAGAAAGTTTGAGATGGCTATTTCACGTTCAGCTGATGAAGTATGACTGCCAAAGATTGTCCTTGTCGGCCAAACGAAAAGAATGTCGTCCCCAAATGGGTTGGGAGGATATCATAGGCAGCGCAATAGCGTTGCCTAAGTAAAGAACGATGTTGGCACAATGTATTATTATTATTTTTTCTCCATACCCGGGCACTTCGTATCGAAGGAGTTGTCGTAGAAACTTCGAAAAGGGCTCATTTGATTGGAAATTGGAGTGGCTAGTGCCCTTTTTAATAGTCGAAAGTGACTGGAGGGCAACTAGCCCTCCCCCCACGCCCATCATTCCCCCAAACGTATCCAATCAAAATTTTGAGGTTGCCATTTTGTTCAGCGTAGTTGATTTCCTGATAGAAAATATGTTTTTGAGTGGGATACTCCCCCAAAACCCTTGGGGCAAGGGTCTAAAGTTATGCCCTGAGGGCATGCAAGAACGATGTTGGCACAATGTATTATTTATTTATTTTTTTCTTTAGAGCAGGGCACTTCGTATCAAAAAAATTGTAGAAACTTCGAAAAGGGCTCATTTAATTGCAAATTGGAGTGGCTTGTCCCATTTTTAATAGTCAAAAGTGATTGGAAGGCATCTAACACCCCTTCCACGCCCACCATTTCCCGAAACAAATCCACTCAAAATTTTGGGATAGCCATTTTGTTCAGTGTACTTGATTTCCACATAGATAAAATGTTTTTGAGGAGGACACTCCCCCACAGCCTTCAGGGCAAGGATTGTAAGTTATGCCCTGGGGGCATATAAGGTTTTTATAGAAGACGTTGTCGTAGAAACTTCGAAAAAGGCTCATTCGATTGGAAATTGAAATGGCTAGTGCCCTTTTTAATAGTCAAAAGTAATTGGAAGGCAACTAAACACTCCTACCACACCCATTATTTCCCCAAACACATCCAATCAAATTTTGAGATAGCCTCCACACAGTTTAAAGTTCAGAAAATTATACTTTCGAGCAGGACACTCCCCCCCCCCCCAGTCTTCAGGGCAAGGGTTATAAGTTATGGCCCGGGGACATATGAGTTTTTATTTAAATCTTTGTTGTAGAAACTTGAAAAAGGGCTCATTCGATTGGAGATTCAAAGTTCTAGTGCCTTTTTTAATAGTCGAAAGTGATTTGAGGGCAACTTACCCCCCTCTCTCGCCCACCTTTTCCCCAAACACATCCAATCAAATTTTTTAGATAGCCATTTTGTTCAGAGTTGTTGATTTCCAAATATAAATTATGTTTTTGGGGAGGACACTCCCGCACAGCCCTCAGAGCAAGGGTTGTAAGTAATGCCCTGGGGGTATATAAGGTTTTTATAGAGCGCGTTATGATAGAAACTTCAAAAAGGGCTCATTCGGATAGAAATTTAAATGGCTAGTGCCCTTTTTAATTGTAGAAAGTGATTGGAAGGCAACTAACACCCCTTCCACGCCCAACATTTCCCCAAACATATACAATCAAAATTTTGAGATATCTATTTTGTTCCACATAGTTTAATGTTCAGGAAATTATACCTTTGAGCAGGACACTACCCCCCCCCCTCACAGTCTTCAGGGCAAGGGTTATAAGTTATGCCCTGGGGGTATATAAGGTTTTTATTGAAATCTTTGTCGTAGATACTTGAAAAAGGGCTCATTGAATTGGAATTTCAAACGGCTAGTGCCCTTTTTAATAGTCGAAAGTGATTGGAGGGCAACTATCCCCCCTCTCACGCCCGACTTTTCCTCAAACACATCCAATCAAAATTTTTATATATCCATTTTATTCAACGGAGGTGAAAGATCTGGAAATTAGGTCTTTTAGGATGACAACCCATCCCCCCACAACCTTCAGGGCAAGGGTTGTAAGTTATGCCCTGGGAGCCTATAAGGTTTTTATAGAAAGCAATGTTCTAAAAACATCAAAAAGGGCTCATTCAATTGAAAATTGAAAGGGCTAGTGCTCTTTTAATAGTCGTAAAGGATTGAAAGGCAACTAACCCCCCTCTCACGCCCGCTATTTCCCCTAACACACCCAATCAAAATTGTGAGATATCCACTCTCCAGTGGAGAGTCAAAATTTTTAGATAGCCATTTTTTTCAACGTAGTTGAAAGTTTTAGAAATTAGGTCTTTAAGAATGACGACCCTTCCCCTCACAGCCCTCAGGGCAAGGGTTGTAAGTTATGCCCTGGGGACATATAAGGTTTTTATTGAAAGCGTTGTTGTAGAAACTTCAAAAGGGCTCATTCAATTGGAAATTGAAACGGCTAGTGCCTTTTTTAATAGTTGAGAGTGGTTGGAGACTAACTAACAACTCGGTTACCCCTATCAATTCCTAAAAAACATAAAATACAAATGTTAAGATATCCCTTTTGTTCAGCTAAGTTAAAAGTTCATTAAATTAGTTTTGTCATAGTGATAGCCCCCTCAGAGCCCTCAGACCAAGGGTTTTAAGTTATTCCTTGGGGGCATTTAAAGTTTATATAGAAAGTTGTTGTAGAAATTTCAAAAAGGGCCCATTTAATTGGAAATTGAAATTGCCTCTCTTAATAGTCAAAAGTGAGTGGAGAGTAAATACCCCCCCTCTCGCGTCCACCATTTCCCCAAAAACATTCAATTAAAAGTTTAAAGATAGCCATTTTGTTCAACGTAGTTGAAATTTCTGGGAATTATGTATTTAAAGATGACAAACCCCCCAGAACCCCCATGGCAAAGGTTGTAACTTATGCCCTGGGGGCATATAATGTTTTTATAGATAGCGTCGTCGTAAAAACTTCAAATGGGCCTCATTCAATTGGAAATTGAGAGGATTAGTACCCTTTTTAATAGTCTAAAGTGATTGGAGGGTAACTCACCACCCTCTCACGCCCACCAATCCTCCAAACACATCCAATCAAAATTTTCAGATAGCCATTTTGTTCAACGTAGTAGAAAGTTCTGGAAATTAGGTATTTGAGAATGACACCCCCCGCAGCTCTCAGGGCAAGGGCTGTAAGTTATGCACTGGGGGCATACAAGATGTTTATTAAAAGTTTTGTTGTAGAAACTTCAAAAGGGAAATTGATTGGAAACTCATTTGATTGGAAATTGAAAGGGCTAGTGCCATTTTTAATAGTTAAAAGCGATTGGAGAGCGACTACAGCCCCTCTTACGCCCACCATTTCCCCAAACACATACAATCAAAATTTTGAGATAGTCATTTTGCTTAACGTAGTTGAAAGTTTTGGAAATTATGTCTTAGAGGATGACAACCACCCTAACAGCCATTAGGGTAAGGGTTGTAATTTATGCCCTGGGGGCATATAAGTTGTTTATAGAAAGTGTTGTCGTTTCAAAAAGGGCTCATTTGATTGGACATCGAAAGGCCTAGTGCCGTTTGTAAAAGTTGAAAGTGATTGGAAGGTTTGACATTTTTATAGTAAAGATCGATGTGGGTATAATGTATTATTTTTTATTGTCGTTTAGACAAGGGCACTTCGTATCGAAGCAGTTATCGAGACAACTTTGAAAAGGGCTTATTCGATTGAAAATGGAAAAGGTTCCGGCCCTATTTCTTTGTCTAAGGTGATTCGTGGGCACCAAGTCATCCACCGAAACTCATCCTCACAATTGCCCATTATTTTTAAAAAAAAAAATTTTCAATAAGATTAAAAAGAAAATCACTGTGTTAATTCTAATTCCCTATAAGGCATATCAGCAATATCCCAAGAACGGCTGAGGGTATTATGTTCAGACTTTCGGGGCTACATCTGCTCTTAAAATTTAACCAAATATAAATAGCATAAGTGTATCTAATCTATCAAAGAAAGTAAACAGATTTTTTTACGAATGGTATCAAGTTTTCCATTTCAGGTCAACTAGAGGAGGTATGAAACTAAATTAAACACTACTATTTGTGTCCAGATTTTTAAAAGGGTGTATGTTATTAAAAATTACTGAATATTTTTCTCCAGCATACAAATAGCAGGCCAAACTATAAAGTCTTAAAAAAGAAGAAAAGATTTAAAGTATTATTTTCTTTTTACCTGAAAATACTATGTCAATATAAAACGAACAGATATTAATTAAAAAAAAATTTCCACAAAATAAGATTTTCAAAAAAAACTAAAGAACTCCATTAAACAAAAAAGAGATGACACAAAAAAAACCACTACACGAAAAATAAAAACACCAAAAACCAGCATTGCTGAACGAATAAAACCAAAAACCGACAGAAAGTTCAGTAAATAATCGAATCAAACTCAAAACGAGCAGACACTAGCATGATCTTGTCGCGAAAGCCCTATGCCTTCCCAAGGCCAAAACAAAATTTGCATTGTCAGTTTAATATACATATACTGATATTTAGTAATCAAAATGTTAATATTATTTGGTTTATTAAAGTTATAAAAGTAAAAACATTTACATTTTTTCAGTAAAGTGCAAATTATGTTCTGGCCTTTGGAAGGCATAGGGGCTTTGAGCCCAACTTATGTTAATTTCTGCTCGTTTTGAGTTTGACTCGGTTATTTATTGTAATTTCTGTTCCTTTTGGGTTTCATTTATTTATTGATGCTGATTTGCGGTAGTTTCACGCTTGGTAGATTATTTGATTTTATTTTTGCTCATTTTTTTTGTTTAATGGAGTGCTTTACTTTTCTTTGAAAAACTTAGTTTGTGGAAAAACTTTTTTTAATTAATTGTAAGGAAAGATTTAATGGAAATAGGAACTTCCCTGGAGGGTGTAAAGACGGAGGCTTTGAATAGATTGGGATGGAAGAGGAACATGCGTAGCTGTGTTGGCCTTAGTCAGATTGGTGCTGCAATGAGTTGTCAATAGTAGTAGCAGTAGTATTACCCTGAAGCACCAATATTATAGACTAAGTAAAAAATACTGTCAGGAATGAAAGGACATTGAAAATTAATTCTCCCCCCCCTCTCGCCCTCAATGTAAAGGCCTCGCTCCAACCCCTCCCTCCTTCAAAAGCTAGAAAACATTGAATAATGTATATAAAAAGGAAAATGAAAATTATTCTCATTTAGATCTTGGTAAAAACAAAGCTCCTGCTAGCACTTCGCCCTCCCGTGAAATTTTCTGGTTGCACCCATGATCAAGGCCTACGTCTGTCTTTTGCACTAGAAGGTATACGAAGGTAATCTTTACGTTGTAATGAAGAAAAATATTTCGGCGACAAGAGGGAAGCAATCGCCCTTAGCACCCACACTACAGGTTTGGTCCAAAAATATTCCCATGAATAAAGGGAGACTAGAAATAGATTTCTACCCCCTCCCCCCCCTCTAAACATCCTTCTATATTTATATAAGATTCACAGGGAGTTAGTAAATTTCACCAGCCCTCCCACAAAAATCTACCAATCCTCCTCCATAATAGCTGACGCAGAAGTGTACATCACCATATGTAATTTTATTAAGTTGCAAATGAATCAACTTAGTAAAATGAAGCCTTAAAATAAATGACTATTTCAACTGTTCATTTATATGGCCTACACGCATCTTAAGGGTCGAATGTATGACCACGCGGCATTACTGCTCCTGAAATAGGGAAGCAATACAGTTTATCGACAACTTTAAATTGATTAATGTCTCAGAATTTTCCATTGATAGCCTTTTTCCCTCTCTTAGGCAAAATTGTTGTTTTGCACCACAAAATGGCAGAAAACAACACTTTGGTGTGACACAACCTTGTTTACCACTGAAAAAGAGCACAAAAAATTATATTTTATGGTCAAATGAGCCTTCTCTGGATGTTCTAGAACCATTAGTTTGATGTGATCTCCCTTAAAAATAATAATAATAAATAAATAAACACGCATTTGTGATCATTTGTCCCGGAAAATGCAAACTTTCGCATTTTTGTAGGTAGGAGCTCGAAACCTTTGCAATGGCGTTCTTTGATATGCTAGTTTCATTAAGTTATTTTCATCAAGATTGTTTATGCTTTTGGGGATGTTTTGCCCCTTTTTCGAAAATGGAACAAATCTTCTCAGGTTCGCAGCTTTTGGTGGGAAGCTAAATTGTAATGAATTTTACATATTTACAATCACCGCATAAACCTATCCATTTGAAGCATATGTTGTTACCAAAACAATTCCTTTTTAGAATTTTGGCTACTAGTAACACGAGTTGCTTCTTACTTATAGTTTGTTACCACAAAATTTTTGATAGTGCAAACCAACATATAAGACACTGACAGAAAAAAAAATCAATAATAAATATCCTAAGTAAAAGAAGGGGTTATAACTGGTTCTTTCGACAGTGAAGATACTAGATGTAAATACAAACGACATACAAAATTTGTCTTTTCATATTTCGTTATAAGATTTATCTATTTTTATCTGATAGCGAAAGCTGGAGTTATCTTACCAGTCAAATTTGATTGGGACGCCAGATACATTAATAGAGTGCGCTTCTCTTCTCTGTCGGATCAAATCGTGGAAGCCTTCAAAGTCACTCGTTCTAAACCTTAAATATTTGTTTTTAAATTCATCTTGAGGCATGAGTGAGAACTTTGTCATTCCATAAGAGGCTCCATTAGATTCTTGAAGTTTGGATATTCTTTCAGTTGCAATCTGAAACCAAGCCCTTGTTAGTAGCTTTCATTCTGTTCAATTAAAATTAGAGCATGTAAAGTCTTTAGAGAGAGTAGGAGATATTCATTATACCAAACAAAAGCATCAGTAATAACAGCCACCCGAAGAAGCAAAAACTTGTCTGAAGGAGGTGGCAAAAATACACTAAATAATACGAGACAAAATAAATAATAAAACAAGTAATACCAGGGGTCGTACAGTCAGCAACGTCCAAAATTAGGGACTTAGGGACCTTCCTAAGACCGAAATAGGGACCAGATCGGGAGAGCATTTCAGTAATCAGGTTAGCATACCAAATAACAATACCCGTTGTGACCTTCCGGTTGACATGAAAGAAACCATAAGTCAACAATCCTTGGAAGCTCATGGAAAAAGGTAAACACCGCTATACAGACTAACTTGTTTAGTCAAGCAGCTGATAAAGACTGCCTTGTTGCTGCTGTCCTAACAGTCTACTGTACTGCATTCTTTTTACCATAGCAGCTGCTCCAGCAGTCCCATTCTTTTTACCATAGCAGCTTCTCATGCAGTCCAATAGTGACCAAGTCTTCAAGCTACTGAAAAACCTGGGTTTGCTGTTACCTGTATGGGATACAGTTTCAGGCATCTTTAAAGTAGATATCCGGACCTGCGGTTCTTTTTCCCACAATTTACTTTCCCCTTTCATGATTTCAAACCCCCAGGTCAAATATTCGGATTTTCCTCCACCCAACACAATGCAACCGAAAAAAGTACTCTGCAACCGAAAAAAAACTGTTTTGTTTCAACATTATGTTGAAAAATTTTCTCAACGACCACTTGGGCAGTTTTGGCGTTTCCAGAAATTTTAACCAACATTCAAATGTTTTTTTTTTTCTTGCCCATGTATTCTCAATAGCTAATACTTGTCTCTGGGGCATCAAATCGTGTGAAAAGTGGTGCGCCGAGTCCTAACGTATTATTTTAGTGGCGAATTGCTGGCAAGTGGCTGTGCTAGTGTTATGTGAATGACATGTTGATATATATATATATATATTTTTTTTTAATACAATTTTATAGCCGTACAGCTTCTTTTCCATCTTACTTGTCAAACTTAATTGACTAAGTGGCTGCACCTCCTCACCCTCCGCAATGCTTGAAGATAATTCTTAATAGTATTATCTTAATAGAATTCTTAATAGTAGTGTCATTGTTAACTTTTTAGTCAACTAAGAATCCGTTAGTCAAATAAAACGTTCAAAGTTAACTAAGAATTACAAATAAAACGGCAAAATCTACTTATTTGTTTTATTAGTTAACTAGTACAGTAAATCGAAAGAGGCTCTTGTAAAGGGTGGTGAGGTCATTGTTGCTATTGGGCCGCCGTGCAAAAAGTGGGGTAGCGAAGTAGAAATGTTACTTGGCAGCTTTCAAATTTGTTGGCAGATTTTATCTGAAAATATCATTTTTACATATAAAAATAATTTTTCCTCAAAGAAAGGCTGTCAGAAAACAAGTTATGCTCCTTAAAGTGTCAGTAGCTTTTGAAAGTCTGTTGAATTCTGCTACTGGCAGGCAGCAGCTTTGGAACTTTTCTTTACCTGACTCCCCCTCCCTAAAAAACAAATATGCAACTCAAATAATATATTTCCCATGAACTTTTCTGGATATTTATTTTGTCATAGCTGGTTCAGTTTACAGCTACACGGTTTTAAACATGAGTGATGATAATAACCTAAAGTAAATATGGCAATTTTCAAGAGATTTGTAAATTGTTTTTTTAATTAGGTCATGATGAATCAATGCCTCTGGATTTTATACCTTCAAAAAATGAAATTATAATTAAATAGTGAGTTTTTAATGGTACTTGCTAATTAAATGAAACACACTCAAGAAATACGCTTAGGTTGGATCTCACAAAACCGGATTCACAGCATACAATGACAAGGGACGGTGATAGAATGCATTGGACTCATGAAATTTGGGCTATATATTTGCACATTGCGGGGAGTGGGGGGCATGCAAAAAGTGGGGTACTGTAGTAGCAATGCTACTTGGCAGTTTTCTTGGCCTAGTAAAATTTGTTGTAAATCAAACTTAGTAAATCCACCTCTAGTAACTATCACTTTCACTTAACTTGACATAATTTTTTCACTACTTTCCAAAGTTCTTGCCTGAATTATTTATTGCATACAAAAAAAACAGAAATCTATCATTGAATTACTGACCTTTCTTCTTATGCTAGTAAGGGCATAATCTTTAGGTTCTAGGTGTTTAACCAAAAAAAAAAAAAAAAAAAACTTGGAAAAAACTAGAAAGAATTGTTTTCTGATTTCAAACTATCTAAATTTTTTAACATTATCACTATAATTTAAGTCCAAGGGTTTTACTTTCCCATTTAATTCCATGCTCGCCCATAGCCTTTGCCATGTTCCTTAAGACAATCAAAGTGATTCATCTAAATAGGGATAGAACATAATCCTGCTTAACTCCTGATTCAATACGAAACCAGCTATAATCTAATTTCCTACCTTAACTGCACTAATGATATTGATGTACATAGCAATAATCACTTTAATGTATTTGTCTGGTATGACATACAAGGACAAGATCTTTGCTAAAGCTCTTCTATCAGCTCAATCAAATGATGGCTAATAATCTATAAAACCGAGGACTAGTTTTGACTAGTTTAGAGCAATTTTGAAGTGTCCTGCCCATCTCTCTTTAACTCTTTTCATATTGTTAATTGTGGCTCAATTCCTAACCTTCCTAACCTTGAGGTTAAGATTACTTCTGTTCTGATTAAAAATAACGAACTCAGTTTTGGTCTCCTTAAAGGGAGACCAATTTTCTCACTTGAAGTTTTAAGTGCTTCAAAATTCCCTTCAAAATGGGTTCAGAGTCATTTAAATTTACAACAATATCATCAGATATTAAGCATTAAAAAATCAGAACCAAGATACAGAACACTAGGTTTAACCAAATGATGAGCTTCAACCACACTATTACTGCAAAAAGCAACAAATAAAAGGCTCCTTGGCAGATCCTTTTACAGAATGGGTAATAGCAGAGAAAATTTTCATCTTCCTCTGCAAATTAACCTTAACATTCATTCTAAGTTTTCAATACAAGTTGTAAAAAGAAGGACTACTGAATCACCAAGACCAAATTGTATATCCTCAACAACAACTTCAGGAGATGCATTGATATACCTATCTTTTCCATTTTTTGAACTCAAACTGTTTTGCTAGGTGTGAGACACACTTGGTTTATTTCATCACTAATTAATATCTAAAAACTTTTATATAGAGCCAATGTAACAGTAATTGGCCTATTAATACAATATTGAGATGAATCTTTAATTTCTTTTTAAACTTCAATGAAGATAGCAATGCAAAAGGAGTGAGGCACTAGACCACACAAAATAATCATTTGGCATTATAAAATTAGGTGCTAAAACAGAATTTGACTCCAAACATCTCAACATTAACTGAAATGGCTAGATTTATATCTACTTATCATTTTTATTACTTTCTTTTTTTGTAAGTTCAACAAATTTGGTAATCTTACTTCAGAATGAATTATAACATTAACACAGCATAAGGTTGAAAAGGGACAATAAGACTTAATCTTTTCTTATTTCTATAAGAGGTCAAAAGAAAATACATTAATTTGAATCCTGTTAAAGAAGTATAATAAAGTAGTGTAGCTTGTTTGTTTTTTTTTTTTTTTTCATTTCAGGAACACCACTAGGCCTAGTTCTTAGATTCTAGTAGAAGAGGGCTGGTAAAGTTCAACCTTGAATCATCCTTTTATTCCTGAAATTAACCAGGCTTACAAAATCTGACCAGAAGCTAGAGCTGAATGACAAGCCAACAAAAACTTGGTTGAAAAGAATGGAATATTTGACAAAACAATTTTACAAATTAGTTCTAAACTACCTTTAAAACTAAGATATAGTCACATGTGGAACAGCAAAATATTGGTATTTCTTGATTCGGTGATTAGCTATTTTTAGCCTTTACCTTACTTTTAAGGAGTTTGAAGATAAAAATATGGCTCCATGCATGGTCTTCTATGTATGAAAGTCCTTCTATGTGTCCTAACATCTTTTTTACCTTTGTCAAACATCTACTTTGAATGTTACACTTGATTCACTCATTAACAATTTAAAGAATGATCTTGACAATGTTAAACTCAACTTAAGCATACCCAAAAGCAGTTTCATGCTATTTTCTTTTTTTCTAAATATACCCCCTATCAGTAATTACCTTTGCATACCAAATTTAAATATGGTTAAACTGCTTGGTGTGCAGTTGGGCAATGACCTTAAATGGAACTCCCACATTTCCCATTTATTTAAGTCTAGTAGTTTTCTCCTTAAATCTTTCTCCCTTCTAAAAACGGTTGTCCATATCAATCCAGAACCTTAAAATATTTTATTGTTCTTATATAAGACCATGTCTGGAATATGCTTGCCCTATCTGGCACCCTGGGTTGACCAAAGACCAATGTTCTAAAATTGAAAGTATTCAAAAAAGAGCAATAAAAATTATTCATTCTGGCATCCCTATTTGTAGTATAGAGACAGCCTATACTACATACGATGAAGGTTTGGCTAGCCTTGAACTTATTACATTGGAATCACGACGTCACATCCTTACCATGAACTTTGGTCACAAGTGCCTTAGTTCTGACTATCATCAACGTTTTTCCCTCCCTTTAAAGAAAATCCCCCAACCCTTCCTAATACAAGACTCAACGTTTGTAGAGCTCCAAACGCCCAACTGGATTTGCATCCCCAGATGTTGACCATGAGGTACAAAAACTATTTTATCCCCTATTTTGTTTCCCATTTTAATAATTTATATAACTTTTGTTTTATGTTTATCCCCTGATATCTGTTTTACTGTTGATTCAATTGTTTGTTTTATGTTTATCTCCTAACATCTGTTTTGTTATTGTAATTCTGATGTGCTTATGCTAGCTTTTGTGCTATTTTAGCCAATAAATTCTATTCTATATTCTATGTGATTTTCTAAGCCTTAATAAAAGGGATAGGAACTTAGAAACATCTTCAATACACATAATTTATATCTGAATTTATCCCTGAAAGTTTCATTAACTTAGCTAAACTACTTTCTAAGATAGCAAAAAGCCCCTCATCTAGAACTTCACCAAAGTTTCATTCTCTTAACATAACCGCATTCCAAGTGTACAAATAGCAGTAATAATGCATGAAGATTCTTCATGTGAACAATAGACTAATATGACAAAAAAGTAATGCCATCACATTCCTTCTTCCTCACTCAAATATTATTGTCACTACCATAATGTACCCCCCCTAATAAGCAAATATTGTTCCAAATAATATATTTATCCTTTGCTTTTCATTGCAGATTAAAATCACTGCATCTCTATAAAATGGGAATTTTATTCTTTACCTTCTCTAAATCACCTTACCATTGTTAAATAATGAGAATGATTAGGTAAATATATTATTAAAAACACCTGAAAACCATTAATATTTTCCACAGAAATTTTGTATACTTGTATAGACTAGGGCTACATGTGGCAACATTAGGGGGAAGAGGAGAGGCAGGCACATCACAGTAATGAATATTATGTTTGGGGAAAATGCTGAACAGGGAATTTAATGGAACTACTCATTTGCCATAATTGTGCTTCCTTTACAGGAAGAATCTTCATGCATGATAACCCAAGAAGCACCCTAATCTACAATTTCATAGATTACATTTTCCCTTTTCCAAATTAAATTGCTGGCTTGAGATTGATAATACCACTCAATGTGTCCTTAACACTATTTCTAAGCATATTAATAAATACCCTGGCAAATCCATTTTGATCCCTCAAAGGAACCCTAAAAGTGATACCTTCTTCCTTATTTTTGTGCTGGTGGAACTTACGTAAAAACATACCACTGGAATCAAAATCTAATGCTATTTATATATTTCATATCCTTCCATTTCACATGAACGAATTTGATATGGTCAAATCTGATAAACTTAATAAATTAAACACCTTTTAATTCTGCCTTTTTTTTTCTCACACATCACATTTTTGCACTTCAAATGAAACAAATTACAAATTGCAGTTGTTTAACAAAAATGAGGCAAATTCCACAAGACTTTGAAGTCACAAAACTGAATGTAAAAAGACAGGAAATAAACAAAATAAATAAGATTATTTTTTGCTCTTCAATGTCTTTTCCATTTATAAGTATCACTGTCAACCCATCACAATTGAACCCTGACCCCTCTCTAATGGGACCAGATATGGCCCTAGACTATGCACAACAGTTTGCTGATATTAAGGGCATAATTATGACAGAAGTTCTAACTATACTTTGAGAGCACACTGAATTAATTCTAATTCAGCTTATTTCTATTGTTTCATGTTAAATTTTGTCCCTTTGAAAGAATGTGTAATTTGACTCATTATCTGTTGATTGTGTTGAATGAAAGCAATACAATATTTATCTAAGTTGCACTGTAGAAACTCACCTGTGAACTATTTATTTTGAAAAATGAAATAGCAGAGTGAAAAGATTTTTAAATTGTTATGTTTATAAGGTTTGATCATAACAGATCAATGCATATAGAATACAAGACTGTTAAATATCAAAATAGTATTGGATTATAATCAAATGGTAGGCTTTTATCTCAATTCTATAAAATAAAAATTAAGGAACAAACTGTTGTTTTAAGGATCCCCTTAAGGCTCAAAAGGTAACAATGTAGGCTATCCTCTCTTCTGAAGGAAAAACTATAATAACAAAAGAGTAGTACAGTACCATTTCATTCCCTGATCAAGTCTCTTTCCAAATATATTAGTTGTTACTATGGCAATGCAATTTATCCCCTTCTAATGGTGCCAGATATAATCCTAGCCAATATAAAAAAAAATCACAAGATATAAAAAAAACACAAGAATAACAATAAAATTATTTTGTATAATATACAGAAAGTTCCTATTAATAAGATTTTTATAGTTCCTTCTACTTTTACCAAAATTCTTAAAAAGCATATTTATCAAATTGATCTCAATTCTTTTGTAATGATATGATGCTGTTGATAGGTTAAGAACACAAATATCCATTATCAAAGAAATACCATGATTCAAGTGATGAATGATGAGAAAAAAATCTATTATTGAAGGCTTTGTCTGGTGTCATTATGAGGGATGAGGCATATTGCCTTACCTTAAATTACATGTGCAGCAAGATTAGGTGCTGTTAAACCTCCTGTAGAAAATCTTGCTCATGGTGTTTCTAGGTTATGATCTGACATCACAGTTCATCTTCCATTCAGCATTGGCCCAATCTTGATCAACAAATGTCTTGAAGGCTTCTAGGGTTTGAGACTGGATGGTGGCTTCAGATAGGCTGTTCCAGAGTGGAACAGAATGGACTGAGAAGAACTGTTTGTGCTCTTGCTTGATGCAATGGGTATCAACAGCTTCTTGGGGTAGTTGTGAGGGATAGAGGGGAAACACAACTTAAGAGGTCATTTTCTAGCAACTTACAACTTGTTAATATGTCTCCTCTTTGCCTCCAGTATTCTAAAGTAGGGGGTTTGGTTGAATTGCGACGTTCCTCGTATAATTTGTTTTGCAATGCAGGGATAAGCTTTGTTGCCCTTCTTTAAACACTCTCATGTACCTTCATATCCATCTTATAGTGGGGAGAGGCTAGGGTCATGCCAAATTCAAGGTGAGGATAGACCATGGCTTTATATTGTTTAATAATCATGGTAGCAACAGTTATATTTGGAAAGAGCATTGATTGACCAATTGAATAATTGAATGGTAGTACTTTCTTTTGTTATAGTCTTTCCTTCAGACAAGAGGATAGACTGCACCACTAGGCCTACTGCTCAAAATAGAATGTATAAGGGTAGCAGTTTGTATGTTTGGAAGAGTGTTAAAAGGTGTTATGGTACTTATTTAGAATTCAGAAAACATGCAAGAATTGTATTGCAAACATCAGATCAGATAACCTGTTAGTCTCCAATGTGTAGTGGTTTCCAATGCCTTGTGAGGTATTTCTCACTCCATGAAAAATGTTTAAACTTTAATTTTTTGGGGTTGAAGGGGCCAAAAAGGGGGGTAAAGCATAGCATATATTAAATACACAACCTAACCTAGGTACCTCCCCCCCCCCCTAAACCCCAAAAAAAACACAGTTTAATATCATGCACTAAATGAAAACCATGCTATCCTTGCCTATTATATAGCAGTTAACATGTCAAAAATGGGTTTTATCATTGCCTACTCTATAGTGGATGCCTTGGGTTTTTGTGACTGGTTTTAAAAGAGCCTGTTTAACATTGGAGCACCTTACTTACTTACTTACTTTCAGAAAAAAACAAATGAAGAACTGTCCTGCCCAGCACCAATTGACTTTGAAATTATGTCTGACAATCACTTTGATCTGTTGGTTCATGCTACTTGATGCTTTTTATGCTCTTTCTCAATATGATAATTGCTTGACTTGGAAATTCAATTCCAAACCCTTTACAGACCTCAAAGATGATACCATTTCTTCTTAATTTTGGCTATTTAAAAGGGTTAAAAACAGCAATTTTTACTTCATTATATGCAGAATAATTAGGTTTAACACATTTAAACTGCACCTCCACTATACTTTACCACACCCTATTATATGACAATATATAGCCTGAATTATATATTTCCTAACTGTTTTCTGGTTCTTGATTTTGTCATAGTCAGTTCAATTTATGAGTAAACTAGTTTAAACAAGAGGGATTCTGACAGCAGTATATAAACAGTGTCTAAATAAGAGAAAAAGGAATCATCTTTGAGGGTCTGCATAGGGCTTAAAATTGAATTTCTGAGTAAAGCAATTATTATTTGGAACAAGCACAAAAAAAGGCATTGAGTGGTAGGCTATATTCACTTTAGTCACACATCTGTTATATAAACTGCCCCAAATTTACCAGTTTCTTTATTACAGCACTTTATCTTGTCCCTCCTCCTAAAGGGCAAGCATATAGCCAAAATTAGGCTATATGCCAATATTCCTATTGACATTTTAATAGCACAACTATTGTCTCCTATTTAACTTAACACCAAACATGCTAAAGTTCTACCAAATCATATTATTGAGTTAGGAATAAAGTGAATATGCCATTCGATGCCTTTTTTATGCTGATTACAAATATAATAATCATTTCTATCGGAAATGAATTTCAGTCCCCCCCCCTATATATACCTAACATAACCCAACCTAACCTAACCCTGAATTGGCATATATAGGGGGGGCTGAAATTCATTTCCAATAGAAATGATTATTATATTCATAATCAGCATAAAAAAGGCATTGAATGGTGTATTCACTTTAGTCCTAACTCAATTATATGATTTGGTAGAACTTTACCCCAAACACTAAACAAGCAGCAGGAAGAAAATATTTGTACTACTAAAAGGGTATTTATTTAGCCTTGTGCCATCTCATAAGGAGACATGTCAAGAAAACAATTCTTACTTTAAAATATGTATAATGATCCTAGATCTTATATTATCCAACGGGAGAACCTTTATCATCAAGTCTTTCCTCTAAAAATCCTTCTTTTTCCAGCTTAAAAGAAAATATTTCCAAAACCCATGCTAAAAGTACCACCTTGCTTAAGTCTTTTTAAATTGCCCCTATAAATTGCCACCTAATAAGTTGTTTTATAGAGAGTGTTCATGCCGGTCTTACGCATTCATATTTTGATTTTGGCCCATCCCCACTAATCTTTAAAAAAAAAGTTTTAAAAAGACCAACATGAATGCTCTCTATAAAACAACTTATTAGGTGGCAATTTATAGGGGCAATTTAAAAAGACTTAAGCAATGTGGTACTTTGGAAACATTTTCTTTTAAGCTTGAAAAAGAAGTATTTTTAGAGGAAAGACTTAGTGATAAAGGTTCTCCTGTTGGATAATATAAGAACTAGGATCATTATACATATTTTAAAGTAAGAATTGTTTTCTTAACATGCCTCCTTATGAGATGACACAAGGCTAAACAAATACCACTAAAAGTACAAAGAGTATATATAACTAGGGATACAGGGCTATGCCTATATTTGTTGATCAGGAGGGGGTGGATGGAGTGAATAAAGTGATCTTCAGGAATACTATAAGTATTTTAAAATATTTCAAAGTGGTTTTAAGAATATTTTAGTGTTTCTTTTAGAATTGGTCAATTGGTAAATGATAATTTGAATAAAACTGAAAAGAATTAGGCCTATTAATAGGTTACCTTATATGCACTATCTACTTCAGGCCTCAGAAATAGCATGGAGCCATTTCTGAATGCTCCATGAATTTCAATTTTTTTGGGATCATTATAGCGCATAGGAACTACAAAAAATAAGCATATTAAGATGAAGCAATTGAAACAAATTTCCTCCTTCCCAATCATTCAAATATTTTGCCTTCCTTAAGGGCTAGGCACAGGGCTTTCACTCTCGAATATTAAAATTCGGGGACGAGTCTTAAAAATTCGGGGAGTTTTCGGGGACAAGTCTTCAAGATTCGGGGATTTTTCGGGGAAAAAACAAAATGAAATTTTCTTGTCAACATTTAGTAGCCAAGAAGTTTTAAATTCGTTTTCATGCTCAAGTAGGGCATGGATCTGCATAGTAAATTAAGAGGCCCGTTCTTTAGCACTAAGATCTTACATCTTTCTGCAAAGATTTCCGTTCTGTTAACTCGTCTTTGTTCTAAGATCTTACAGCTCACTGATGTTAGCAAAAATGTAAAAGGCGCCATCTTTCTGCTATATAGAACTATGATGATAGAACTTTGATGACATACTCATCATTGTTCTTGCACCGCTGATCAGAGCAGAACGATGAAAGACGTTTGCAAAAGAACGCTAGAAGATGTAAGATCTTAGTGCTAAGATTTCACTTTTAAACATTCTTTGTCAAAAGATGTAAGATCTTAGCACAAAGATGAATAAAAGAACGGCCCTAAGCCTTTTACAGAAATAGGTTTTAGAGCCTGAGCAGGGGATTGGAACCCATAGCTAAAAATGCTTATTGCTGATATTACGGCAAAAACTTCAAAATTGTTTTCAAATTAAAAAAATTGAACACATGTGAATTGTAAATACCAGTAGCAATTTTTCATTAGGTCATGATCTCAGTAATTCATTAATGATATTGAAAAAAAAAATTGTTTGAGGTTTATACATAGGTAAAATAAATAAACAAAATTAAACCTTTAGGTATGGGGCAACATTAAAACTTAGAACAAATAAGAACTAAATTAAACAAGCAAATTTAAACTTAAATTAAAAAGGAAACTTTGACAACAATTGACACATTATTGGTTTTTCTTGCTGATTCTAAGGTCTTAAGTGTTCACCCCCTCCAGAAATCCTCCCTCAGAAAAACCAGAAAATACCCCCCCCCCTCACAAAATACCACCCGTGGAAAGTACCTCCACGGAAAGTACCCCCGCTAAAAATATCCTCGGAAAACACTCACCCCCCCCTGTGGAAAATACCCCCTCGGAAAATATATTTTTTCATTGGTTGTTTCTACTATGCTTTCCTTTCTTTTTATTATCTCATAATCACTATATAGTCACCGATTAACCCCCAACCCTGCGGCCATCCATGTTCCAAATATAATATTTATTGCAGTCTCATTTTTATATCAGCCCTTCTAATGCCTGGACATGATAGATGTAGGCTACAAATCATATAAAAATCACTTATTCTTTTTCTTCACACTAACATAATTTGACATTATTAACCAACAGTTCGTGATAAATAAGTCGGAAAATAATGTAAAAGTTGACAAGAAAACAATTTGAGCCTAATAACCAAATTTTGACTTTCAGCTGTAATGTAAATTTCCTTATGAGTAATATTTTTGGGGTCACTTTCGTTTAAATCCCCTATTCCCCGACCTTGTACATAATCTATAGCAAAAATTTTTTTCATTAGGAGGGGGAGGGGGTGCATTTTTTATGGTAAGAAGATTATGTTTAGGGATTTTTCTTAAGAAGAAATAAATTATACCACAATTTCTTTAAGTTCTTTTGTTTCTATCTCAGAATTAGCCTTCATACAGGGTTACTAATTGTTAAAGCATTAGAAGTTGTAAGGATAGGCCTAAACACTTAAACAAATTGATTTGGCTCTCCCGAATTTGAACAGAATATTTTTTCCGTCAAATTTCTTTCACTTAACTAACAGTTTTGAAAAACCGTAAAAAGATCCTAAAACTTCAGTTAAAATATAACACCCACTGAAAATATTACCCGGGTGAAAGGACCAGAATAATAATTGTGAGGGGAGTGCTGGGTAAATACGTTCAAGGATAAAAGGTGGTATAACAAGTACAATTATCAGATAAAAAAAAAGAACTTCAATTTTACATACTGAATAAAACAAAAATCTAAATGGTAAGAATTCCTGGCAAAAAGATCAATTCCTTCAATATATAATATATGTTCATCATTAAGCATTAAACATTTATACAGTATGTCCCAAACCAAAAATAGCAGAAGAAAACTAAATTTAAACTTATGATTTGGCTTTCAAAACAATTCCCCTTCTTTGGAAGTTCAATTTCAAAACCCAAAATCAGACTGAGGGTTCTGTTAAACAACTTCAAATATAATTCTTGGCTAATTTTGTTAAGATTGTCTGGACCTTGAATGATGTAAATGCAAGAATCTTACAGTATTTTGAATACTCCATTCGAAATTGTTTAATCTAAATGCTGGAAAATGATACTTTTGTAAACATATGAAGAACCGTCTATACTTAAATTGTATCAGTCTGGTTGTTATGCAAAGCAAAACAGGAGACGAAAATTAACGGAGAAGAAAGTAGCGAGAAATTAAGGTATGTAAAGTAATGTTTGCTAGGGATAGTCACTAAGGTTGACACTGTGGTTGGCTGATTTTCAGGGAAATTTCGGGGATTCGGGGAACCAAATTTTTTTCGGGGAGACATATAGATTTTCGGGGAAATCCCCGAAAATTCGGGGATAGTGGAAGCCCTGACTAGGCACATGAAGCTCATTTTGGGAACCGATTTCAGCATCAGTGGATAAACGATAGCGGTAAGAAAAATTTTTGGAAAAAGAATTCATTGCGTAAAATTTTCAAAACAAAAAATCATGGACACAAATAGTCAACTGGAGTTTATTAATAGTTGCTTGATTAATCTCAGCTTAGTTCTCAGCTTAATTCTCAGCTCAGTAGTGGGGTTTTTCACCACAGATACCCCTAGCTGACTTTTTATTTGTATCCCTATTTTTTTTTGATGATCATGATGAAAATCAGTGCTGATTTTGTAAATCGGCGCCGGAAACTAGAAATATTTTCCAGCTCAAATCCACGAAGATTTCTTTTTAAATTGGCGCTGATTTGGAAATCAGTTCCCGAAATTAGCTACGTGGGCTCAGCTCTTTAATCCCTAGCAGCAAGGTTAGCTGTATCCCAGCGTTCGATTGCTGGTCAATTAGTGGTACCCGTGTTACTTGTGCACTATAACTTGTGCAAAATAACTTGTGCACTAGTTAGCTAATGTGTGCCCAGCCCTTTAAGGGCTGGGCACACGTAGCTGATTTCGGGAACTGATTTCCAAATCAGCGCCAATTTTAAAAGAAATCAGCGTCGATTTGAGCTTGAAAAAATTTTAAATTTTCAAAACAGTGAGCCAGAGATGTCTGTGGTGAAAGACCCCGCTCCTGAGCTGAGAACTAAGCTGAGATCAATCATGCAACTATTAAAAAACTCCAGTTGACTATATGTGTCCATGATTTTTTGTTTTGAAAATCTTGCACAATAATGTTTTCTTTCAACCAATTTTTCTTACCGCAATCGTTTGTCCACGGGCTGGGCACACGTAGCTGATTTCGGGAACTGATTTCAGCATCTGTACGCAAACGATAGCGGCAAGAAAAATGTGTTGTAAGAAAAATTTATTGCGTGAGAT
The DNA here is from genome assembly GCF_049724085.1 of Artemia sp. Qi Xiang Cuo. Taxonomy (NCBI): domain Eukaryota; kingdom Metazoa; phylum Arthropoda; class Branchiopoda; order Anostraca; family Artemiidae; genus Artemia; species Artemia sp. Qi Xiang Cuo. Next base: position 49,940,455 of record NC_142795.1, read on the forward strand.
TTTCAAAACAAAGAATCATGGACACAAATAGTCAACTGGAGTTTATTAATAGTTGCTTGATTGATCTCAGCTTAGTTCTCAGCTTAATTCTCAGCTCAGTAGTGGGGGTTTTCACCACAGATACCCCTGGCTGACTTTTTATTTGTATCCCTATTTTTTTGTGAAGATCATGATGAAAATAGGCGCTGATTTTATAAATCGGCGCTGGAAACTAGAAAATTTTTCAAGCTCAAATCCACGCGGATTTCTTTTTAAATTGGCGCTGATTTGGAAATCAGTTCCCAAAATCAGCTACGTGGGCCCAGCTCTTTAATCCCTAGCAGCAAGATTAGCTGTATCCCAGCGTTCGATTGCTGGTCAATTAGTGGTACCCGTGTTGTATAACCAAACTCGTTAGGAACTCCAAAGGCTGATATTGCTTCGGTCTTAATTTTTCTGGAAATCTGGTCTCACTTTCTTTGAAATCTTGAAATTTTTTTTCCTGTTCCACTTTCCTTTTTTTGACGCGATATTGGGAAAATTTTATGATTAGGGAAATTCTAATGCTGGAAAAGTAGTTCTCAGAAAAATATTTGTATCTATACAGGATGTCGGAAAAGTTTTCGAGAGCAAAAAATATATATTTAAATTGAAAATATATATTTATTGTATTTGTGGATTTTATTGGAAATTCTAAATATTTTACATGTTTAATGTCCTATACCTATCTTAAACTGTTTGCAAGTTATTGACAATTGAAAGTTGGCAATTTTGATACGTCGGAAGTCAACAAAATCCTAACGGTGAGAAATGAAGGAAACCGGTTTGCGTATTCCTATCTTAGTTTATTATAAGGTATATAAAATTATTTACTGGTGGTACCTATTGAGGTTCCATAATTGGTGCTTTGTTGAAACCTTTCTTGGTACCACCATTAAATAATTTCAGATAGCGTATAAAAGAAAATTCCTTTGCACTAAGGAAAGTGCAAACCGTTTCCTTTAATTTTTCACGGTTCTGATTTTATAGACTGTCAAAGAGCCAAAACGGCTGACTTCTAATTGTCAGCGTCTTGTGAACAGTTGAAGATGGGCAAAAGCATATGATATGAATATCATACGGACATAGATGTAAAAAAGTCTAGAATTTTCTGGATAATCAATAACTTCATCTGATACTGTCTCTATTGGTTTTAGTTGGATAGAAGAAATTCTAAGAAAGTCCCTTTTGAAAAGGATGGAGCCCAAAAGTCAGATTGAATTCGTCAAAGGTTGGAGGCTTGGCCCTTCTGTCTGTTTAAACAAAACAGATTCAAAATTAAAGCTTTGTTCATTTCTATCTTAAGGGTGACCTATAATTATAATACTTCATTCAATGGGTTTAAAAGAGTACTATTCTTTATTCATTTGCCTTATGTGTTTTCGAAAAGACTTTTTTTTAATATTTAATTTGATATTAATTTTTTACAACTTACTTATTCATACTAGAGGTTCATTTGACCTACTTTAGAATCCCTGGTCTCAAAATTACATCTGCCTTTGATGAAGCTAGCAGGCATAGACCTCCTGTTTGTATAAAGAAAGTGGACAGACATAAGTAAGTTTTATTGCACTAATACCCTAGGGCCATGGCAATACAAAACAAAATTAACATTAATATGACATTACATAAGCATAACAGGAAAAAAGGGCAATAAATCACAAAAATCTCATTCTTGGCTCCATTGTCTACCTGAGCAATTGTCCTAAATTTTAAAATTTTGCAAAACTTCTATCCCTCGTCACATTCACCAGCCATCTCTCATCAAGCTTGCACTTCATTTCTCAAATCACTTAATTCTACACATACATCACATGACCTCTTATCCATACTTCCACTGATCAGGCTAAAGTAAGAACAATCTTATTTACATTTCTAAATTACATTTAATGGATCTAAAAGAAGGTTTCTGTGGCTAATTCAGTACTTCAATATTTTCTAACACGTTCTTCAACAACCTTAAATTGGTAAAATAAGTTAGATTTTCAAAATTTTTAGTGACCACAGTATATTTCAATCATTTCCAAGTGCAAAAGAAAGGGCAGCTACTTGTAACGAACCTAAATAAATATTTTATTGTGATTAAAAGAGTATTGCCCAAAGAGTTGATAAAGCTGTACAGGGGACCTATAAATAATTTATGACTTTAAAATATCTACATTATACACAACAATACACATTTGTTATAAATGGAAAGTCAATATGGCCTGAAAAACTATTTAACACTAATAGTGCTTTGAGACTGTTGGCTGATTGTCTAAATGATTTTGGAAATCAATGAAGATAAAATGTTGTGTGAAAACTGAACACAAATATAAAAGTAAGTATGGTAGGACTAGCCCATCAAGATCTAAACTGGAAGTGCTGATCTCTATTTTGTGACCCTTTAGCCAGGAAGAGGAATGGGGGACTGGGGCCTTGCCATCATGTGCTTTTAAGCACCCTTCCTGGTTATCTTTCCCAGATTTCTCTGTGTCCCAATTTAGAGCTTGGTTAACTCTGGCTGAGATTACAAAGTAACATCACAGAACCCCATTCCAAACCAAATAAACTGGCAATGCCAGAAATCCAACCTGTCTCCCTTGGACAAAGGATTCCCAGCCGAGGGTATCATCCATTTAGCTAGGAACACCAAAATGGCCAGAGAAAAACAACTATTTGAAAAAAAAACAAATTGAAAAAAAGCCAAAATGGATTTATTGCCATTTTAACTACTCTTCTATAACCAATATATTTTATTAAGACGTATTATTTTAAGACAAGGCATCAACAAAGCTCCTCCAGGGATTGTATTTACTTAAGGTACAAAAAGCATGGTGAATGCTTAGTTTTGTGATACTCTAGTCCTGAAATAATAGAAAAAGCAAATTTACATTTTCTTTTTGTTTTCCACCAGCTCATTTGTGAAAGCAATATGCCCATGGTTGGCTTAGAATCTGTCTAAAATGCTTTACAATAGAAGGGACAAAGTTTGTGGATAAAAAGTGCTTTGAACATATTCTAGTGTTATTTCCACTATTTCTGAAGTTTGGTCCTACATCTCTTCTAATCTTGATCAGCAAGTGTTTCCTCCATTTTCGGTCTCTTGGTAATTTTTGGAATGACACCTGTAAAAAATGTCTGTTAGCTCACTGAATTTGAAGTGGTTTCACTCTCACAACAACTGAAGTGAGCTTTTGAAAAGAAACTATAGTTTATGTCTGGCGCATGCAGTAAAACTTAGTAATGCGACTCTAACCTTGCATTTGAAAGGAGCTTTTCTCATTCCTTAAAAAAAAACCAACAAGGGTATATGTCTTCACAACAGCTTTTTATTTATTTTTTATTAATTCAAATAAGCACAATACATCTTAGGGAGTGAAATATTACTCATTCTGCGAAAAAAATTTTGCTAGAAAGGAAAAGAAAATGTTGTCAGTCTTCAACTCTTCAGTAGTAAGCATTTTATGGACCGTACTTCAACGTTTTGATTTTGTCTGTGGGCTAGCCGAGGTTTCCTTTGCTGCAAGAAAAGACAGATACCTTGATAAAACCAATTACCATGTTTTCCATTCCTGCCTGATATTTGAAAACTATAAACAACAAGACCAAAGCAACTTGCTAGCATGTTTGGCAACTCAGTCCATCAGGCTGGACTTAGAGGGAGTTCTAGAAGTGGACTGACCCCAAAACGTCCAGTTGTTGTAACCTTTCTAGCAGAATCTAAGCATTCATGGTTCAAAGCACATACATTCATGGTATATTGGTTTATACTTTCATGATGTAACCTACTGGCTCACAGTTTTAATTTAATTTAACATTACATTCATGGTATACTGGTTCACAGTCTTAACTTGTAAGGGTCAAATTTACTTAAAAACTGGAAAGTCAGTCCAGTTTCTTTGGCCATAAAATATCTTGGCATTGTTGTGAAGACTCCTGCTCATCTTTCTGTGTCACATCTTTTTAACTCCTTTGCCTTATTTGGCACCTAAATGAATGTTCAAATGTTTTGGAACACCATGTATGCACAAAATATATTTTCTGAAAACTACTTTTAAAAGCTGTTGCACATAAACTTCTCCTTAACATCGCGTCACAATAAGGTTTTGGAGGTGGGAGAACACAAAAAATGACCCTCTAAATATATGTGAGCTAAATAGGTAAAAATATTAAAATACGGTACAAAGATAAAAAAAAATATCTAAGGAATTGACAATAAGTTTCTTCCAAGAAATAAAAATCAGTAGTTTTTTTTGGGAAAATGTTCTATTTTCTTTATTTCGAAGCACCCTTAGTAAGGAAATTCAACATTTGCAACATATATCATATTTTTGAAGCAAGTAGAAGTTAGTACAAAGAATAAACTATTGTCGCAAAAGGATTTTTTGCCATTTCGTTTACTCTTCAGGGGACTAACTGCTGTTCCTGTGCATGTTACGTTTCCCCAAGTGATCTATTTGAGTCTGCTACACTTTAAAGTGCAAGGACCATTCCTAGGGTTGATGGCGCCCGGGGCATAATTAATTACAACACCCCCTCTCGACTCGAATATAAATTAAAAGTCCAAGCCGTGACGTCTCCCCAGCCATGGCGCCCTAGTCACTCGTATCCTTTGAACGGCCCTGACCAGAGCAAACCACTCTGATGATTTACTGCAGTAAAACAATCGCTGTGCCTTTTTGAATCGCTAGAGCTGCCGAACCTAACTGCCCTAGCAAGGCTTTGTCGGGCTCTGTCACTTCGTTTCGGGCGAGTGGAGTTAAATAGGCGAATGGCTAAAAAAAAATAGAGATTCTTCACTCCATCTCGAGTGTCCAAAAAATATGTTTCGTATTAAAAGTCCATAAAAACTGAGGATGTTTACCTGCAAGTTCTAAAGTAACAAGAGGTATAATTAAAAATTGAGATTGTTTATTAAAACTTGTAGAAAAAATATTGTCCCTTGTACGTCAGGGATGCCTTTGAAAGGGTATCAAGATGACACCTCATCATAGAATTGGGGCAATTTCATGGAAATGAATCAAATTTCTCAAAGTACGACAAGAATTTTGGAATTGTTGCTTGATAACTTCCAATTTTTGTCAAGTTCAGTAGAAGTTTGATAAATACTAAATTGTATTTCTAAGACTTGAGACCATGTTGTGACTTTCCAACAGCTGGTCGGCTGCCCGACATTCCCCCCTTAACATAAATTCCTAGATACGTCAATGCTACTGCTACTAATACTTCTATTGCAACTTTTTTACTGCTACTATTACGACACTATTACTGCTATTTCTACTTCTATTCCTACTGCTACTACTACTACTACTAGTACACTAGCACTATTAAGGCTAAGTGTATGTAGGTGAGAATTTAAGGGAATATTGAGAAGAAATTGAACTAAATCGAAAACACAATGTGAACGAAGGTCGTCAAAAGCACGTATCTCAGAAACGGCTTAGGGTATTCGGTTGAAACTTTCAGACTGAAAACAAAATAAACTGAAAACAAAATACATTTTAAATGTTTTCTCTTGTTTAATTTCAATAAATACAATATTAGTAAGACTTTCAGGAATTAATATCAGTAGATACAGGTATAATAAAGTATAAATCCACATTCATTTGTTTTTTCAGTAATCTTGGTTATGCTGGTATTTTTTGACATAGCTCAAAACAAGGATTATTTTCAGTAAAATGCAAACTATACTTTAATCTTTAGAAGGCAAGGGGCGCCAGCCCCACTCCTTTTATTTTATAATCTTTTTGATTTTACTCAATTATTTATTGTAATTCCTGTTCGTTTTCGGTTTCATTAATTTATTGATGGTGATTTATGATATTTTTACGCTTTGAAAATTATTTTACCGTTCTGTCCATCATTGGTTTAATGTATTTCTTTACTTATCTTCTAAAAAACTTTTTTGAGAATCTCTACAACAAAGAGTACTGACGAACGGATGAAAAACAATTCGAGTTTCATCTTGAAATCGACAAGCTTAAAAAGTAGAAGGAACTTTAAATAATATAGAAGTTACAGAGACAATAAAGTGCAACTTCTGCTTTGCTTTTTATACAAACTGCCGTTTCCACGATTTTGGGTTCAACTAATACTGTCGATCAACAAAAAATGTTTCCCTGATGCCATTCTCGACTTCAACTTCACTTGTTTTAACAGCGGGAAACGCGAATTCAAGCAGGAAATTTCCCTGGGAGATAAGTGCTGTCGATAGCTTTGTATTTTGACCAATATTCGAATTGTAATATTTCACCTTTTTCTATTTGAAACGAGTTAAATTAGGTTAAGTTCTGAGTTTTTTTTTGTTTCTGAAAGAGGGTTCGGTGAGGAGCATTTCTCCCCAAACCCTCTTACAGACATCCATGGGGGACATCTCTGCAAAAAATATGTCTTCTAGGAACTCAATCTGAAAACCACGGAAATCAAGACCCTGCAATTTGATGTTAATACATCAGACCCCCTTCCCACCTCTAGAGAAGCATCCAGAAGGTTGTACTTTTTTTAAAAGATCATTATAACTTTCAAAATATTGTTACTAAGCGGTTAAATATACTAAATGGAGGTTGAAGGGGGGAGTGGTCTGCCTCACATTTAAACGAGCATTGGATCACAGTTCGTATTGACAAAGAAATATCAATAGGACAAGTTGTGATTCCAATGTATGCAACAGCGAAATCTGTTTTTTAAACTGATTCGAAAAATACAAAATTTATTAATTTTGAAGTTACTAGTGTAAGCCCATTAGAAAATGAAAAATCCAACAATTTAAGAAATAGGGGTTAACTATTGTTAAAAAAGGGATACCATCTTGATGAAAATTATACAATGAAATTTGACGAGAGTGAGAACTCCAAAGTCCCTAACTTCAAACTAGGAAATTACTTATTTTTCCATAGTAAGTAGGTCACAAAAGCCTTTTTTTCTGCACCCAGGGGTGATCATATTAAACCATTAGTCTTAAATTATTGAGTGAGGGTTCATTCGAATGACAAATAAAGAAGTAGTGCCGTTTTTAAGTAAGGCCCATAGCAAAGTGTTACAGTCTAGAATTTTTGCGCGTAAGTCAATAATTTTACCTTAATAAGGTCTGAAATTTTATCTAACCAAAATTTTGAGAAATCTTATGAGATTATATATGTCACCTCTTAGTCTGGGATGTCATATTGGTGTGTGGTAATACCGTTTATCTCAAAACCCTACATATTGCTCATAAAAGCCAACCGTTAGCATAAACTGTTTATCAAATAAAAATACCAGCCATAGAGTGTCGCATGGCTGCACTTTATCTATTACTGCTATAATTTTGAAGGAAATGCTTTTAGAAAGACTCCAAATTCATTGCTTATTCATGCGTACTTGCTTTAAACAATATAATTTTCGGTTCAAATCCATTAAAAGGTAATTGGTGAATAAGCAGCTGCAAATGCCGGTTAGCCACATTCATTGGAGCCATAAGTACTTTCAATAAAGCACTATAAAACTATATCATGAAGAGCGAGGGATTAAGCAGAAAGCGGCCCGTTTATACACGAAATAGTTTAAGTTCCTTTGAAGTTTTATTGTTTTTCTGTACTTTCACTTGGAAAAAAATATTTAACTTACGTAATATGCCATTTGTGTGATTCCTTTGGACTCCCACCTAGCGCTTCCACTTCCAAATAAAAAAAAACGTATTCCTAGAGCCAGAAGACATAAGAAAACATTAGATGCAATAAAAATGGGAAACTTAACTTTTCCTATATGATAATTCGTGTATTTGTTACTAACTCAATTTTTTTTTTTTTTTTTTACTTTGTATAAAATGGAACAAAAATTCGTCTTTTCCTTCAAAACTGAAAAACAACAATAAACTATCTTAGAATATTAACCTGAACATTTATTTTTAACAAACAGACCATTTTGGTTCAGCCCGTCAGCCAGTTTACGCTCAATCGATGCTTTTGTGATAAACCCTGTTGTCATCAGTACTATTTTTAAAATGAAACAAAAGAATGCTTAAAGCTCGGGTGAAAAGAAAGATGACATTGTTTATAAGCAAAAGCTTAAGCAATTGATGAGTGCGTTAATACGGTGTTACTACAGTAGTATTACTACTGTAGTGTTAGTACAGTCAAGTCAATTGTAGTTCTGTCTATAGTTCTGGCAAGGTCTAATCTTCGAAAGTTTGCATCAGTGTGGCAACTGTTAGATACCGTAGTCAAACGATGCTGTCAAAGAAATTCAAATATAATCCTTTTCAAGCACCTTAAGACTTTTTATAAAAATTTCAAGACCGTGATTGGAGCTCCATAGTCCCTAAGCAACTGCTCGTTGACTACTCATTAAAAGGAGTTCCGAAAAAGTGAACTGGAGTGAGAGGGTGAAAGGATCGGAGTAGTTATGACTACAGGGGGTAGAACACTAGAAAAGCCTCGTTTTCAGACTCTGAACATTTCTGACACTCCCACACAACATTTCTTGCCAAAAGAGGTCAAAATACCAGAAAATGGAATTTCTAACATCCATCGTTTGTTCATTGTCTGAAACTTATTAAAAGACTAAAACCAAATGGTTTCAGGCCCTTTATACTGTGTAGGGATTGTGGCATATATTGTGTAAGTGGCAAGTGACGTTTTCTTTCATTCTCTACCCCAAAATATAAATTTTTCCTCTGAAATGCTTAAAATACGGGTGGGGATGTAAATTCTAGCAGAGACAATTGATTTTGACATTATAATAACCTATACAGGTTGTTTTGAGCCCTCATCTTGAAAACGGCGCTAAAGTATAACGAATGCCGCAATGAGCTCCTTGTTTAATCATAAAGCTGATTTGATGTTGATATGAAGGCTGAAATCAGCACCCAAAATGTTGAAGGTGTAGCCTAGAGGAGGGGCTCTTGAAGGAAGCATCCTAATAAAATAAATGTGGTAGCATTAGATTCCTTATTTTATGCTCATTTTCAATATTAGCAGAAGTCGTTACCCTGAACATTTTTTTTAACAAACAGACCATTTTGGTTCATTGCGTCAGCCAGTTTCCGCTTAATCGATGCTTTTGTGATAAACCCTGTTGTCATCAGTACTATTTTTAAAATGAAACAAAAGAATGCTTAAAGCTCGGGTGAAAAGAAAGATGACATTGTTTATAAGCAAAAGCTTAAACAGTTGATGAGTGCGTTAATACGCTGTTACTACAGTAGTATTACTACTGTAGTGTTAGTACAGTCAAGTCAATTGTAGTTCTGTCTATAGTTCTGGCAAGGTCTAATCGTCGAAAGTTTGCATCAGTGTGGCAACTGTTAGATACCGTAGTCAAACGAAAATTTAAATATAATCCTTTTCAAGCACCTTAAGACTTTTTATAAAAATTTCAAGACCGTAATTGGAGTTCCATAGTCCCTAGGCAACTGCTCGTTGACTACTCATTAAAAGGACTTCCAAAAAAGTGAACTGGAGTGAGAGGGTGAAAGGATCGGAGTGAGTTATGACTACAGGGGTAGGACACTAGAAAAGCCTCGTTTTCAGACTCTGGAAGGCTCTAGACGGTTTGGAAGTGTGTGGCGCGGCAACAGTTCTCGCACAGTGGGCTAAGGAACTAAAACCCAGAGGCTTAATTTTGTTTTGCTGAAAAAACTTTTTTGCTGGGAAAGCCAGCATGAAACGAACTGGGAGCTTGAAATTAAAAATTCGTATTTTATGTCACAGGAATGAAAAGACTGGTGTTCAGTCCACGTGCTATCATCCAGCTATTGGAACTAGATAAGGAAATACATTAGACATTTGTTAGTGATACTATAGTTTTTTTAGTTTTCACGTCATTAATTTTCATTTTAATCACTAATTTACGCCTATATGTCTCATTTTTGAATCTAGACACCAAGAATTGAGGAACATGGAGTTCTTCCATCGTCCTAACAAAAGTTACTGGCTGTCATTATTAGCTAACAGTATTGGATGGTGGCAAAAAAGCCTCAAAGTCAATTAAAGTCCCAAGTCCAAACACCCCGGTTATATATATATATATATATATATATATATATATATATATATATATATATATATATATATATATATATATATATATATATATATATATATATATATATATATATATATATATATATATATATATATATATATATATATATATATATATATATATATATATATATATATATATATATATATATATATATATATATATATATATATATATATATATATATATATATATATATATATATATATATATATATATATATATATATTTATACTGCTATATATATATAGCAGTGGAAATTACAAGATGTTATCAGCTAACCCTTGAATGAGGCGAGATGTTTTCAAGATGTTTGATATCATTGAGCGAATTCAAGTTTGAAGAACAGTTATGTCTTGCATCGACAGTGAATATAATGCATATACAAACACTGCAAGATGTATTAAATGCATTAGTGAAATATACTAAAGACAATGATCTGAATCAATATATAAAAAAGGAGTTAGTTTGTTACTACTCCAATTTAAAAAAAAATTTTCTTGTAGGATATTTTACTGGTGATGAGAAAGAATTTATCAACTAACTCATTTTAGTAATTTAAAACAATTTAAAGGTTCAAAACGTTTCCAACACTAAGAGTTTATAAAGATAGAACCATCATGAGCTCAAGTGAAAAGAAATTCAAAGAGTTTGAAATTGCACTACAAAAAGCTCAAGAAGAGAAAATAAGAGCAAAGGTGAGTGCACAGTCTAGAATAAACTCTCTAGAAGGAAAATATAGAGACAAACCTATCACAAATAGGCTTCAAAATCTATTTGTAGAATAGGCACCTCGTTACTAACATACCGTTACTACGTTACTAACATGTAGAACCCATCTCGTTACTAAAATACCCAAATGAGATCCACTCATGGATTACAACCTTTAAACAAATGCAAAGGAGTTGATAAAAGAATGCTATTCCTATGATTGATCAAGCTATTTGCTACACAAAGATTTAAAAAATCTTGGATATTTCTAAAATAAGAGATCTAGATCATTTAGAAGACTTCTAAAAGAAGCCTGTCTATATGAAAAACCAACTGAGCAAAAATTACAAGAACTCGTATCCGAGAAACAAAAGGCCTTGTGAGTTGGTACACCAATTTTACTCTTGAATTAGTGGAAAGGCACTAGACCATGCAAAAATCTTCCTGGTATAAGGGCAGATAACAAAACTATTAGTATTTTATAAAGCGGTATGCTCCGTTCCATTTGAAGGAGAATAAAAGAACAAACTAAAGCAAAGAAGACGATTATTATTAGGTGAATTATTAGGCGTCCTATTATTATTAGGTGAATTATTAGCACTGCAAAAAAATTTGAATGGATTGATTTAATTTATAGGGACTTCTCAGACATGTCCTTGGGAGCAGTGGTGGTTGACTCAAGAGACAAGACTTCCCCTGGAGAACAAAGAGCTGACTCGAGAGATGAATTTAGAAACCAGGTAAACTATAATCAAAACAAAAAGAAATATTTTAACTGTGGAGAGTCCAGCCATTTTAGAATAGATCTGTCAAAACACATATATATATATATATATATATATATATATATATATATATATATATATATATATATATAGAGAGAGAGAGAGAGAGAGAGAGAGAGAGAGAGAGAGAGAGAGAGAGAGAGAGAGAGAGAGAGAGAGAGAGAGAGAGAGAGAGAGAGAGAGAGAGAGAGAGAGAGAGAGAGAGAGAGAGAGAGAGAGAGAGAGAGAGAGAGAGTACACACACACACACACACACACACACACACACACACACACACACACACACACACACACACACACACACACACACACACACACACACACACACACACACACACACACACACACACACACACACACACACACACACACACACACACACACACACACACACACACACACACACACACACACACACACACACACACACACACACACACACACACACACACACACACACACACACACACACACACACACACACACACACACACACACACACACACACACACACACACATGCACAAATTGTTCAAAAGTCAAATAACAAAAACTCGGGTGTCAAATCACAGCCCCCCCCCCGGCCCGAGATCAGGTGTTGTAAGTTATGCCCTGGGACATATGTTGTGCGTATGAAAGGGATGACCGTATAAACTTCAGAGAGGACTCATTTGATTGGATATTCAAATGGTGAGCTCACTTTTTAATAGTCAAAAGAGATCCAAGGGCAGCTAACCCCCACCCCACGCTTTCTTTTTCAAAACCCATCTGATGAAACTTTTGAGATGGACATTTTGTTAAAAATAATTCAAAGGTCGGATAAGCAAAAATCCGGTGTCAATAGAACCCCCCAGAGCCCAGGGGAAGGCGTTCTAAGTTATGCCCTATGGGCATGTTTGGTTCTTATAAAAGGAATACTTGTATTAACTTCATAGACGGCTCATTTGATTGGAAATTGAAAGTTCTAGTTCACTCTTTAACAGTCAAGAGAGTTAATCTAGCCCCCCCCCCCCCCAACGCTCTTTTTCCCTAAACCCGTCCGCTACAAATTTTGAGATAGTCAGTGTTTTGTAAATTGTTCAATAATTAGATAACAAAACTCCCCCCAGAGCCCGAGGGATAGGCGTTGTAAGTGTTGTCCTGGGGGTTCTTATTACCCCCCACTCTGACCCCCATACACCCTTTTTTCCCCAAGCCCATTCGATAAAATTTTAGTAACAGCCATTCCATTAAAAATAGTTCGAAGGTCAGATAAGAAAAGTTCCTGTGTCGACGGAACCCGCCAGGGCAGGCGTTATGAGTAATGCTCTAGGGGCATATATAGTTCTTATGGAAGGGGTTCTCGTATAAACTTCGGAGAGGGCTCAATTGATTGGAAATTGGAAGTTCTTGTTCACTTTTTAAGAGTCAAAAGAGATCGTAGGGCAACTAGTCCCTCCTCCACGCCCTAAATGCATCAGATAAAAATTTTGAGATAGACATTTTGTTAAAAATAGTTCCAAGTTCTCATAAAAAACTCTGATGTCGACCTAGCCCCCCAGGGCCCGGGGGTAGGCGTTGTAAGTTATACCCTGGGGGCATATATGGTTGTTATGGCAGGGATGCTCGTATAAGCTTCCTAGAGGGCTGATTTGATTGGAAATTGAAAGTTGTAATTCTCTTTTTAAGAGTCAAAAGTGATTGGAGGGCAGCTAGCCTCCCCCACACTTCATTTATTTTTTCCCCAGATGCACTTCATATAGAAGGAGTCGTCGAATAAACTTCAAAGAGGACTCAGTCGATTGGAAATCGAGAGTTCTAGTTTCCTTTTTTAAGAATCAAAAGTAATCAGAGGGGAACTGGCCCCCCAAGCCCTCTATCCCCAAATACATCTGATGAAAAATTTGAGGTAGTCATTTTTTTAAAAATACTTCAAAGATCATATAACAAAAACTGCTTTACGTATGGTCATTTCGTTAAAAATAGTTTAAAGGTCAGATAAGAAAAAATCCTTGGTCGACACAACTCCCCAGGACCGGGGAAGGCGTTGTAAGTACTGCTCTGGGGGCATATATGGTTCTTATGGAAGGTATGCTCGTATAAACTTTGGAGGGCTCATATGACTGGAAATTGAAAGTTCTCGGTCATTTTTTAAGAGTCACAAGAGATCGGAGGGCAAATAGCCCCCCTCTCCGTGCCCTATTTTTCAGAAACCCATCCAATAAGAAATTTGAGAGAGTCATTTTTTCAAAATAGTTCAAAGGTCAGATAACAAAAACTCCGGTGTCGACACATCCCCCAGGGCCCGGAGGGCCGGCATTGTAATCTATGTCTTGGGGCCGTATGTGGATTTTATGAAAGGGATGCTCGTATAAAATTCAGAAAGGGTTCATTTGAATGGAAATTAAAAGCTATAGTTCATTTTCTCAGAGTGAAAAAAGATTGGAAGGCAACTAGCCCCTTCTGTTTCTGCCTGTCTGTTGTGATTGTCTGTTTCTGCCTGTGCAATGTTATAACTGTCAACAATTCGGTCACGTCGCAAAATTGATCAAAAATACTCTCAAATGTGCAAGATGTTTTGGTGATCATCCAAAAGCTACAGACAATCTTTGCAAGAAACCAATCAAGTGCAGCCTATTTAGCTCAGCTGACCACCCTTCATACGCGTTTAAGTGGCCAGTCGCACAGACCATAATTAAAAAATGACTGATTCTACGATCCGAATTTTTTTCCTGAATTCATTCAACATGAAACAAGTTTTAAGCTTTTTGTTTTTGTTCTATGTTCTATCGTTGTTTTTTCTTTTCTGTTTTGTTTGTTTAAAAAATGGGGCTATTCCAAGCTGGGGGTTGAATAGTACGTGATGAATCCTAGTTTGATGGTAATTTGAATTTGCCTGAATCTAACTCCGGTGAAATCCTCTCCTTGGGTGAGCGCCCACTTCAGCTTAAAAATAATCCATAGTCTAATTTAAATTTGAGCACAGCAGATACAAATACCTTTTAAAATTCAAACTCAAAACCACCAAAAAAAATAGTCTAATAAATAATTCAATGTGTAAGTATCATAAATTTACATCAAATTCCCATTTTGAATCTGTTAGTAAGTATATTTCAAATTTAGATGAAGTTTCCGAACAAACTGGTAGTTTTTCTGTGCTTCAGCTAAATGTTCAAGGTCTTTGCTCTACATTTGATGAGTTAAAACAAATAGTAGTGTAAGATTGCCCTACTTCCAGGGACTAGAAGTTCAGTCTGATTGTTGCTCTAAGCATGCTCTGGGTAACCCATTACTAGGGTTATCTATAAACGTTCATTCTGAACGTTTAAATTCAAATTATAAATCTTTCTTCCCAGAGAATCTTAAAGTAACAATCAGTCGATTGGTAGCGTGATAGACTGAGGCGTTAGTAAGAATCGGTAAAAAAAAAATCCGGTGACAACTAACATTTATTATTAAATTAAATAAAAAAGGAGATACGCTGTTATTCTCATTATTATAAACCTTTTCAGTAGCTCTTTTCAGGGTTGGCTAATCTTATATTGTATGGGCGTGTCCGTCGTCCAGGAGGTTTCCTCTATAGTCCAGGCCGTTCACCGAGAAAAAGAATGGTCTTTAAGTTTAGGGCTATCGAGTATTTCTAATTGAATAAGTTACACTTAAAAAGCTAGTTAAGGCTTGGGTCCTTGGGTATTAAAATCATTTAGTTCCAATTATTGCTAAGGTGAGCCAAAACTCGGAATAACCCTACTTCATTAGATACTCATTTAAGTTTAACCCATTACAAGTTATGTTCTAATTATTTCTTGTAAAAAGAATTAGTTTTCTTTGGACCTTTGATAAACTTTAACTTCAACAGGGAAAACCCTTTATTGAATTTCCCTAGACAGAAAGGACTTCAAATTCTTAGTTTGACAATATTTTACCCTTTTTTTTCCTAGCCTCTGTGCATAACATCGAGACCAACTATCTGTATCTACAATTAGAACAGGAATAACGAAATGAAAGAATGAACAAAAGGGGAATGAGGTTCTCTTCCGTATAAGTCAGAGAATCCACAAGGAGGTAAGCAAATTTATTGTCTAGGGAACTGCAGTTTTCTGCGTGTGATCTATTTTATAAACACTGTCTTTTAATTCTATAAAATACTAAATTGGGAAAAGGTATACAACCAACAATTTCTACTCCCTGTTTTGAGTTTCCCGCCTTAAACCTTATGTTATTCTAAGTTGGTTCCACTAATTATGTGCTTCTGGGAAGGCACACTTGAGTTCTTAAATTTTATTAATCGCAAAGTATTTTTATCCTTAACAGACTAGGCTTTAACTAAAAATGGAAATATAAGGACAATATATGAAACCCTAAAGCAAAATGAAATAAAAATCTAACAAGAATATGAAGTTATTTACGCTGGTATTCTCCGCCTCTAATCAATTTTAATTAGATCACGTATCTCTTAATTAATCACAGAGGATCTCAGGGTTACCTCAAACTGTCAGTAAGGCTCAAACCTTTGATAAATCCGTTTGTAACTCTCAAAGGGGAATTATCGTTCTAA
The DNA here is from genome assembly GCF_049724085.1 of Artemia sp. Qi Xiang Cuo. Classification (NCBI taxonomy): domain Eukaryota; kingdom Metazoa; phylum Arthropoda; class Branchiopoda; order Anostraca; family Artemiidae; genus Artemia; species Artemia sp. Qi Xiang Cuo. The sequence goes on from NC_142795.1 coordinate 49,956,507, forward strand.
CTAAAGTTTGGGAAACAGTGTTTCAAAAGATGTAATTGTTAACTTAGTTCAAATATGATCCTTGGGGTTGGACCAAACAACAGAAATGCTCCGGAAGTTCACTACTTTATCAAAGTATTACATTCAAAGGACATTTAGACAGACTAGTGGTAGCCTTTTATCCTAGTTATCAAGAAGAAAAATTACTCAGTTCCTAGCTCCAGAAGTTAAGACTACCCCAATTTGTCTCTGATCCGTACATTTTATTCAATTTGGTACATGATTTTGATTCGCTTAGCGACCTTTCCCCATCCTTTTAGCCAATTTCCAACCTTTTTGTTAAAAAGTAGTTTTTTACAGTATTTTGAGGCTTTGATTCTAATGCTTGAAATGGCGTAACAATTTAGGACATTCCTCTCAGTTTTATACAAAACTGGTCTAGATTGGGTCTTCAAATATTTGTTATGGGTTGAAATGTCGTTCGATGCTTAAACACAGAAATGTCTTTTCAAGATTTACGGCTGTGTATACAAAGAGTAGGTATTTTCTCAATTAAGCTAATTTGAAATAGTCGGTTTACATCTGATCTGTTGGAGCAAAGGGGATTCCAACTTTTACTGAAATTTTGTTACCAAAATTATCCAAAAATAAGGCCTCCTTATAATCCCCCCCCACTTAAAATCTTATCATAATTTTTGTTTTAAAAAGAATAAGGAAAAGAAACACAAATTTAATAAGAATCATTGTAACTCAATTTCTCCTTGTACTACTTCTAAAAGGAACCCTCTAGACTTTGGTCTGTCTATAATTTTCTTAATTTTTTGAATATTAGTCCTACTGAACGAAGTCCTATTATAGAAATAAAGAGTGTAAAAATATTGAAAGTCAATGTCCAATATGATGTCACATCTTTCCCTTTTTCCTTCTTACAAGGAAACAATTATTTGTTTCACTTCATCCAGGTCAATAATTGAAGTTACCATATTCTGAAAGTAAATATTCAACTTCGTCTTCCAAAATGTAGTAGAACGGTTTTTTTTTTCTCCTGAATCTTTTAAAAGCTATTACAAAATACTTGAGTACACCTTGGTTTTATTTTAAGCCTTTCAAACAATGCTCTAGAAGTTTCAGGTTTTCTTTTTGCTTTTGTATTTCAAGCGTGGCGTCATCAAGTAAAATGACGGCTCAATATAACTCTTGCCCTTTATTGACAGTTATGACTGTACTTTGGTGAGGATATTAGAGATATTTTTCCAAATTATAAGTGAGTCCTTGAAAGAGTATTTAAAGGTGCCAAAATATCCAGTAACAATAGAAGGCTTGAAAAAACAATGGCAAATAAAAAATATATTCTACGAGGAAAAAAATTTATATTCATTTTCTATTTGAAAGAAGATAGGAGCTATGAAAATTTGAACCTTTCGAACATTTTGTCGGAGACAGAAAAATCACGAATTATTACCTGTTTAAGTTGGTGTGCGGCTACTTTACAAGGAGTAGCTTTATATAATCTCCATAATCCATATCCTATATTTGACGGATATTCTCCTATGGGTTGTGTGTGTGTTTTAATCTCAAAGATATTCTAAATACTACGTGCAATGCGTTTTACTCTCATCAATATTCCTCCGCCGCAACTCCAGCATTTTGGTGCCTTCTGGTGGTTCCCTGGACCGCCGCAACTCCAGCATTTTGGTGCCTTCTGGTGGTTTCCCAACCATTGCCCCGGAGGCCAAAGTACTTTCGGCAAAAATTTCCCTTAAAAATTTTCTTGGGTTTGGTTTATAGGTGCTTGAGCTAAACAATATTTTACTTTGTGTCCTGTTTCACCACATTGGACACACGTTGGAGGTTTTTCACATTCTGATTGTCGATGGGGACCGCCGCAACTCCAGCATTTTATGCGAGCGTTTTTCTTTCACTAAAATTATTCCTGGAATAATTACCCCTAGGTGGTCTTGACAGATCTATTCTAAAATGGCTGGACTCTCCACAGTTCAAACATTTCTTTGGGTTGTGATTATAATTTTATATGTTTTGAAATTCATCTTTAGAGTTATCTCTTTGTTCTCCAGGGGAATTCTTGTCTCTTAAGTCAACCACCACTGCTCCCAAATAATTCATTTTTGCGAGTTTGCCAGTGCGAATAATTCATCTTTATCGTCTGTTGCATTAGTTTGTTCATGAACTCTCCTTCCAATTGAAGGGAGCATACCACCTTTAAAAATGCTAATAGTTATGTCTTTATACCAGGAGAATTTTTCGCATAGTCTAGTGCCTTTCCCCTAATTCGGGAGTAAAATTGGTGTACCAACTCAGATGGCCTTTTTCTTGTAGTTTTGACGCAGCTGGTTTTTCGTGTAAAAAGGCTTCTTTGAGAAGTCTTTCTAAATAATCTAAATCTATTATTTTAGAAATATCTAAACTTGCTGAAAATCTTTGAAATCCTCCCCGTGTGTAGCAAATAACTTGATTAATCATAGCAATATCATTTAAACTCCTTTGTATTTGTTTAAGGGTTGTAATCCATGAGTGGATCTCATTTGGGTATTTTAGTAACGAGATGGGTTCTACATGTTAGTAATGTAGTAACGGTATGTTAGTAACGAGGTACCTATTCTACAAATAGATTTTGAAGCCTATTTGTGATAGGTTTGTCTCTATATTTTCCTTCTAGAGAGTTTATTCTAGACTGTGCACTCTCTTCTGCTCCTGTTTTCTCTTCTTGAGCATTTTGTAGTGCAATTTCTAACTCTTTGATTTTGTTTTCATTTGAACTCATGATGGTTCTGTCTTCATATACTCTTAGTGTTGGAAACGTTTTGAACCTTTAAATTGTTTTAAATTACTAAAATGAGATAGTTGAAAAATTCTGTAAGAATTAGTTCAATATCTCAATTTAAATTAACACACTCTTAAAGATGATTAACCTATCGCACTAACATTAAAAAAGGTTTAAGCTAGCTACAGACAATAAGGACGTTGGAACTTGTAACAAAGAGAAAGAGAAGAAACAAAAAGTTCTAGGATGGTAAAAGCTGTCTGAACATCCTTTCAAGTCAAGCTATTTAAATTTGTTGCTCAAATCACCTCTGTTTCAAACTTTTCTGTCACTGCTAGTCCAGACTACAACCGTCAGAGAAACTGCAAACACACCTTCTTTGGAGTAACAGAGGACTAAATTTGACCAAAATTTATAATTTTTATTAATCCCCCCCCCTTAAACGAAAGTTGTACCGAACTTGAGTACCGCTGGCACCAGTTGTAAGATTGCCCTAATTTTAGGACTAGAAGTTCAGTCTGATTCCTGCTCTAAGCAGTGTCTGTGGAACCTATTCCTCTAAATGTCCCTTCTGAATTTTTTAAATTCTAATTATAAATATTTCTTCCCAGAGAATCTTAAAGTAACAATCAGTCAATTGGTAGTGTGATAAACTGAGGCGTTGGTAAGAATCGGTACAGAAATCCGGTGACAACTAACATTTATTATTAAATTAAATAAAAAATGAGAAAAGTTTTAATTCTCATTGTTATAAACCCTTCCAATAGCTCTCTTTGGGGTTGTCTAATCTTATATTGTATACATGTCCGTCGTCAGGAGGTTTCCTCTATAGTCCACGCTGTTCACCGAGAAAAAGGACTATTTTTAAGTTTAGGGCTATCGAATATTTCTAATTGAATAAGTTACACTTGAATAGCTAGTTAAGGCTTGGGTCCTGGGGTATTAAAATCTTTTAGTTCCAATTATTGCTTCTAAGGTGAACCAAAACTCGGAATTACCATACCTGATAAGATACTAATTTATCAGTTTAACCTATAACAAGGTATGTTCTAATTATTTCTTGTAAAAAATATTAGTGTTTCTTGGACCTTTGATAAACTTTAACTTCACCAGGTAAAACCCTTGATTGAATTTCCCTGCACTGAAAGAACTTAAAATTCTTAGTTTGACAATATTTTTCCCCTTTTTTTCCTAGCCTCTCTGTATAACATCGAGACCAACTATCTGTATCTACAGTTAGTAGAGGATTAACAAAATGAAAGAACGACCAAAAGGGGAATAAGGTTCACTTCCGTATAACGTCAGAGAATCCAAAAGGAGGTAAGCAAAATTATAGTCTAGGGTACTGCAATTTCTGCGTGTGATCTATTGTATAAATACTGTGTTTTATTTCCATGAAACACTAAATTGGGGAAAGGGTATGCAACCAACAATTTCTACTCCCTGTCTTGCATTTCCCGCCTTAAACTTTAGGCTATTCTAAGTTTGTTCAAAAAATTATGTCCTTCTGGGAAGGCACACTTGAGTTCTTAAATTTTATTAATCGCAAAGTATTATTATCCTTTACAGACTAGGCCTTAGCTAAAAATGGAAATAGAAAGAAAATAGATGAAATCCTCAGCCAAAAGAAAATAAGAATCTTAAGTATTTACGCTGGTATTCTCCGCCTCTAACCAATTTTAATTAGATGACGTATCTCTTAATTAATCACAAAGGATCTCAGGGTTACCTCAAACTATCAGTGAGGCTCTAACCTTTTATAGGTCAATTGGCAAATCTCAAAGGGAAATTATCGTTCAAACTCTAGTTTGGTCCAAAGTGGCTTAAAAGATGTAAATGTTAATTTAATTCAAATAGGATCTTTTGGGTTGGACCAAGAAACAGGAATGTACCAGAAGTTCACTACTTTATCTAAGTATTATATTCAAAGAAAATTTAGACAGACTACTGGTAGCCTTTTATCCTAGTTAAAAAGAAGAAAACTTACTCAGTTCCTTGCTCCAGAAGTTAAGACAACCCCGATTCGTCTCTGATCCGTATATTTTATTCAATTCGGTACTTGATTTTGGTTCGCTTAGCGACCTTTCCCCTTTTTTAGCCAATCCCCTGCCTTTTTCTTAAAAACTTTTTTTTCAGTATTTCGAGGATTCGATTCTAAAGCTTTAATTGTCGTAACACTTTAGGACATTCCTCTCTGTTTTGTCCTAAACTTGTCTAGATTGGGTCTTCAAATATATATTATGGTTTCAAATTTCGTTCGAAGCTTAAACAAAGAAATGTCTCTTCGAGACTTACGACTGTGTATGTGAAGAGAAACTATTTTCACAATTAGGCTAATTTGAAATATTCCGTTTACTTGTGATCTGTTGGAGATATGAAGATTCCAACTTTTACTGAAACTGAGTTACCAAATTTAGACAAAAATATGACCTCCTTACAGTACGTAGTGGCCACCTCGATTTTATTGGTCTGTGTGAGACTTTCCTGGATTCGAAAACTGAATCTCTATTGCATCTCTCTGGGCATAAGATGGAGAATTTGGACCTTAATAGGATGGCTAAGGGTGGCCTTGCTGTTTAGGTTTCGGAATATCATGAGTACTCTCTAAGACATGGCCTGTCAACAAATGAAGGAGGGATTTTCATGAAGAAGGGATTTAAAAAAAAAAAATTTTTTCGTTAAGTTTTCGTGCCAGCCAAGTGTTTTGGTTTTGACTCTGTTGAATTATAATCCTATAATATTTTATAGAATGGAAGGGTGCAATTTTTTCAGGAGCTGCATATTTGTCGGGAGCGGAATCTTCTCATATCTTAAAGGTAATACAATGCATGGAGGTAGTGACTTGAAACCAATTTGGTTTGTTCCATAACCTGTTTAAAATCACATATACTTTGTATCGTCTTAATTAAGCTGTTCAAAGTAAGACTACTTGAGCTAGTGACGTATTATTCGCCAGTATGTTTACTATCTGTTATCTACTGTCACCAGCTAAAGACCCATTGAGATAGTTAAATATTGAATCCCACGGACCTGTTGCTTCTTCTCAGATCGAGAGAGTGGTAAAAATATTCGGTTTGTATCATTGTCTGCAAATGAATAGCTTCAAAATAAGATATAATGTACCGCATCTTCATCGCGTACGCAGCAGTATCCATATTTAAGGTGTTTTATTATTTAGTACTTCTGAAGTTAACTTAACAGAAAGTTTTCACTTTTTCAAAACTTATAAAGGCACGTCCGGATACGCCACTAAATGGAATAGCAGAAAACTGAAAGTGGTAAAATGGACCGTGAGTACCGATTTTTCCAGTTATATTTTTTCACTTTTGCAATTCTATTTTCTGGGGGTCCAAAGGTCCCTAAAAACGGAAAAGTAGACCAAAAATGGAGAGTCTGGACGGATGTTTCCAGAAAAAGGCAAGCAGTAAATTTGAAACTGATCAGCCATGGCTTCCATTGTCTGTTTCTGTCTTTTTCTGCCACATCGTTCCTCTCCCAATCCCATTTTGACTTTTCCGCTTTCATAGTTACAGCGGTAGCTGCAAGCTAGTAAAGAACGAACCACAGACCATAGTAACCAAAAGTTAAAAACTGCGTTTAAAAATAAACTACATAGAGAAAAAATTGTAATCTGACACTGATTCAGGAATGGCAACTTTTGTTTCGGTTTGTCTTAAAAGTGAAAGTTTATTGCAAAATGAAATTTATGGTGATTTCGAAAAAAGTTTGGAACCACTCAAAAATGGCGTCAGATCAAAACAAAGAGTGTACCGTTGTCATCAACATGGTCGAAAACCTCTTGAAGAGAAATTACAGTCCCCCACCTTGAATAACAAGTAAAATCACTTTTTTGCATGGGTAGCACTGATGTCTCCCGTTTTTTAATTATTCCAGAGATATCAGGTTACCAGAACATTATAGAAAAACTCTTAATGGCTCGTTCAAAAGCAATTCCTCCTATCTACGTGATTCTTATAAATGCCACAATCTGCAAGTGCCCTATAGCACTAAAGATGGCCCTTTTTGTGCAATTTTTTTGCACTGTTTGTGCCTGTTGGAACAATGGGACGCCTTGACACTTTACTGGAAGGATTTAGCAGTCGAAGGCCTGTCTTATAATAAAGACCAGATTTTATCGATGCTAAGGACTCCCTATCAGCAAGTACTGATAGAGTCTATAGAATATGCTCTTGGAATATTTAACGAATTCCAATATGTTTTTCCGAAGTGAGGTACCCATTTTTTCAAGTTGGAAAAAGAAATAGAATGTGTAGTGACGACATTCTGCATGAACTTCCTTGCTGCTTCCTACCTTAGGACCCGAAAAATATCAAGGATGTAGACGTGGTCATTGAAGACAATTACCTTAAGCTTGCCCAAGTGTATCTTGGTTTGAATGCCGAAAGCCGCCTTTTGGATTTGATGTCTGATCCCAAATTCGCCGAAAGCAGTGAAAACATCAAGAGTATGGCCAAAAAAATGCTCTAAAGAAGCATTAACACAAATTCAGAAGAGATTCCCGTTTGAGGGTGAAATATACAAGTTTGTTGAGCTTGTGAATCCGTCTTTCACTCTTTAAGGAGAAGCTAAAACACTCCAACCTTTTTTCACATCCTTTGAACTCCCTTCGTGAAATAAATCAAGCATTGAAATGAAGTGGCGAGAATCGGCAATAGTTATCCCCCCCGCCAGATGACATGGACTGTGAAAGCGTTGACCCAGTTTTGTTCTGGAAATATGCCGCAAGGGTAAAAAACGCCTACTGGACGTAAGAAGTTCTGGAACGAAGTTTTGAAAGTAGTCAAATTTCTCTTCTGTTTACTATTTTCAAATGTCGTAGCAGAAACGTTTTTGACTAATCGAAAAAGCGGCTACAGCCACACTTGGTCGTTGACGATTCGCTTAAAAAGTGTTTGAAGCTGGTTAAATGTAATGCGACAGCTTCAGAATGCTAAAAAAAGTGACGATTTGCCCTTTAGATTTCTTCTTCTTCTTCGAATGTCAAGCCTTTTAGAGTCCACTTCGTTCTCCTTTTGTCTTCACGACGATTTTCAATCTGCAGGGGATGATGGGTCAGGAATAAGTCTTGCTACCATCTACTTGAGCTACTCGCAGATATTTTTATGTCTTAGGAAATCGGAAATACTTTTTTATAGATTTCTTTCAGTGTTAGCTGGTAGGTTTGAGAGCAGCAACACGTTCATGTCAGGCTGGAGCTTTGCCTCACTGAAAATTCTCTTAATGTTGATTACTTCTTGATGGATGCATTGACATTCAAAAATCAGGGGGTTCAAGGATTCTGTAAATGAGTTGTAAAGTCTGTAGTATGGATCGGCTCGTTTATGCCAAATAAACTCCTCTTTCCTCAGGATCAAAGAGTTCTTTTGATTCTATAATAAAAAACGTTATCTGCCCGTGATAGAAATAAGGATGGAATGGGCATTTTTGTTTTTGAAGGAACTCTTCTTCTGAGTATTTCTCTGAAGGTCTTGGTCTTCAAATTGGGATTAATTGGATTATTCAAGGAGCTACTAGCTTGGTTGCTACCTCATTATATTTGGTGCCTTGGTGGCTGGGGATGTGCTGAAACTTGGTATTAATAAGGTTATTTTGGAGACTGATTAATTTATCTCTGATTGTCCTCAGGTCTTTATCCTTAGTACTGCAATGGATATAATTAATGAGCTGAAGGGCACCTTTGGAGTCTGAGAGCAATCTTACTCTTATGGAAGCCGGTGGATCAATATTGATGACCTTTAAACATCTTTTATTGCCGATAGCTCTGCAGTGAGGAGGGAAGTATTGTCAGGAAGTCTGGTTTTATGCTCAGTCCATAATTTGGGATAGCAGATGCAGAGCCACGTTTTCTGCCTTTAACCGAAACATCAGTGTAAATTTGGAGATAATCTGGATACAAAGTGCGAGGCCGTAGATTTTTTTTTCAGGGGAGAGGGGGGGTTACACAAGAAAACCTCAAAAAACGGATGCAAAATTTGTTTGAATCCATTTTTGTTACGTTTTGACGAGTCAAAAAAACATTTTAGGAAGGATCTAAACCCCCTAACCCCACCTCTGTGTACGGCCTTGACAAAGTGGCCATTTCCTCATGAAAAAGTGTCTGACTTTGGACTGGCAGGTAATTTGTCTTTTACAACTCTATTGAAACACTTGGAGGTGACATTTGCCATCCTGGGGGGACAAGAAAATGACTGAAACAGGGTGAGTCAAGTTTCCAAGATGAGACAAGCTCGTTAAATGTTTTCCATGACCTTATAAATGTCAAACTATGGGAGATACCATATTTGGCAAAAGTGAGGGTAACAATATCATGCTCGTGACCTATAGCTTATATCTTGCTGTAATATTTGATGATCAGCGTATTCCATCTTTCTAAAATAGAGGGCAGGCTGGTTAAGTGTGTCACTTTGTTAGAGGCGCACTGAGCATTTTACTAGCCATATTTTGGATTGTTTCTAATTTGGCAGGATTAGTCTTACTACATTCTGCATTTGATTCAATGGCATACTCAATAAAAATTTAGTCAAATAAAAAATTTATAAAAATCAAAGAGTGTTTCTTGGGAATTAGCTCACTTTGACCACGCCAGGCGCTTAAGAATGAGTAACCTTTGCATGCATAAATTTTTTACATAGTAGATTTGATTTTGCTAAGTCAGTCTTGGATACTCCTAAAAATTAAAGGGCTACAGCACATTCTATTTCTACATTATTGATGAATAATGTTGGTGGTATGACGGACTTTTTGTTGTGGAATATGACTGCATTTGTCTTACCCTTGGAGATAGGTAGGGAAAACGCAGCAGAAAAAGTTACTAATTCATCTAATGCTAAGTTAATATTATTCGCAATAATATTTACATCTCTGCCTGCTGACCAAAGAACTAAGTCATCTCCAAATTCAAGCTTGGATATTGAATCACTGTTGAACTGAAGCTCACTTAAAACTAATAAGAAAAGAAGGGGGCTGAGTATGGACCCCTTTGGGAGTCCAACATGCAGTGCTGAAATATTGGATAGCTCATTCTGCACCCGGACTTTATAGCTTCTATCAGATAGATAATTGATGAGGAACGTAATGACTCCATCCGGGAAATCCATCCCTTTTAGAATTTGACAAATGAGATACTTGCAAACAAGGTCAAAAGCTAATTCAAAGTCAACTGAGACTGCTATCATGATCTCATCGCTATTTATGGCATTTCTTGTAGCTGCTTCAAGCTGGATTACATTGGCTACAGTATTACGCCCCTTATGAAACCCAGCCTGGGAATTAGGTGGAATTCTATTAATTTCCGCAAACCATTCTAACCTCCTATGTAGCATTTTTTCAAAAAGTTTTCTAAGTATTGGTAGTAGTTAGATAGGCCTGTAGGAATTGATTAAATCTGGAGTTTTGCCTTGTTTTCTAAAACATACATACAAGTTCCTTCTTGAAATTTATCTTCTGATGTAACTTGCACACTCTAGCCCTTCCTGTATGCACTGTGCTCTTTGCCGAAATAAATAGCAAATGCTTCAGTAACGTCTTTGTCGGTCTTTAAAGTAGTTTCCGTTGTTGTAAGACAGGGGATATTTGAATTGTAAGTTTTATTATTCCCAGCCATCCGATTTATGAACGAATGAATTTTACTTGAAGGAACATTATAGTCATTTTCGGATGAAAAGTCATTCCAAGCTGAGCGCTTGGTCTTCAAAACTGTTTTCTTCACTAAAGCTTCAGCCTTCCTAAGAGCAATGAAAGTTTCTTGGCTTGGTTGCCTCTGGAAAATGTTTTTTGCTTTCTTTTTACTTAGAACTACACTTCTGCAGTCTTCACTCCACCAGATTTTGTTAGACTTATTTAGAGAAGATACAGGCATTTGGTCAGAGAATTTATTTATTGAGTTTTCTGCTGCTGTTGAGAGATTGTAATTTAGTGTTTTGACTTTAATTTCAATATATTCCTCTAGGCTGATAGTATAGTAATCAGTGCTATCTAATTTGTCTTTGAATAGGTTCCAGTTGGCTGTATTTAGATTGAATCTCATTGTTGGTGGAACAGGAGTGTATTTTGCAGCTTGAATTCCAATAAGGGTTGCAGTATGGTCGGTCTGAAGATCTGGGACGCGAGAAATCTGGATTTCAGACTCAGGCTATGTTGGACCAATCTGCAAATCAATCGTTAATGAGGTATTATTCTGATATTGTAGTAGGTGGGGAGGCCATGTGGAGTCAGCACTATGAAATTTTTGGAGGTGAGGATAAATTCTTCTATATTTTTACGCGCAATGTTGGAGTGTACGCAATTTTCCCTAATAGGGCTATGAGCATTAAAGTCGCCTATAATGACAGTTTTTTATCTCTTGTTTCTTCTTCAAGCACCGTTTTAATATCATTGCTGCCATTAGGATTGCAAAGGATGAGACTTTTAAGGGATGTCTATTTTGGAGATTTAAATTTACACTTACCACATCAATTTCATTCCGGTACTCTTTTGGGGCTATTGCCGAATACGGTATATCCTTTTTTTTATGAGGATTGCCACTCCCTCCCCTTTCCTTCCGGTTGATCTTCCTTTCTATAAAGATGAAATCCAGTTATAACTACTTGCATGAGACTGTGAATTTGTTTCCTGGAGACAAACAAGATGAATATTATGGGTAATTTTGTATTCGATTAGTTCATTTAGGATTAAACTATTTAGAGACACGATGTTCCATTGCAAAATCTTGAAACTATTCATGGCTGATAAATATATCCTCTATGTTTTCTTCAGAAGACATAAATCTGACTTAACATCATTTGTCACTGAGGGAGCATTATCCCTCTGTAGTTGGTTTGTTTTTTTGGATGTCTCTTCCTTAAGACCAGAGAAATGATGACTTGAGAAGGCCTTGGTTCTTTGTCCTGTCTGGACTTGTTTTATTACTTCTTGAGAACAAGGAGGAAGGCTACTTAATTCCTAAGTTCCTCAAATTCGGTGTTAGCTTGTCTCCAAACTTCTTGTACTAAAAGTGTGGTCATTGCTTTCCTTGTTAGAATAGCTTTGACTTGCTTTACTGTCCAGAAGTTGAGATGAGCTGATTCAGAGTTAAAAATGTGCCCAGCTTTTGGAATTCGGAAATCTTCATCTGATCAGTAGCTTCAAGTGCTGGAGCTGTGTTTTGATTTCGCCAGGTCTTACCTTTGGTTAACTTGGTTATTCCTGGAACATCTGCGCTACTGTTTTCACCCGTGAGGGCGTTTGCATAAGAAGTGCTTACATAATTATAAGCTTGGATGTCGGGGGATTTCTGCACCTGATTTGAAATGTGCGAAGCAGTTTTTTAAGTGAATTCCACCTTTACAGCCGAAAGCCTTTGAAATGCTTTTGGGACTGACCGCATTTGGCTTAGCTAGCCAGTATTTTATCTGATATTATCCCTTTCTATTCTTGTGCTGGTCTTACAATTAAAGTCATTTATCGGAGAAAAGTCTTATGTGAGCCTCGGAGAGTCTAACTTCTAGCCCAAATTCTTCAAATAATTTATGCATAACCTAATTATTTTTTTCTTATATTTGAGCCGTTTCTACTTCCAATCTACTTATTTTTGGATTCGCCTACTTCTTTTCGGACCATGCCGAATGAAAACATTTAAGCGGCGTTCACATGCGGGCCTAGCTAGAATCCCATGTCTAGACACGTTTCTAGCCAGACTTCAATGTCTAGGCAACGACCGTTCAGAAGTAAAATTCGGTGCTTAGCTGGACATGCTAGACAAGGCGCTTGGCTACACTTTGAGTTCTAGACTCTAGAACTCGATGTCTAGGATTTTCAATTACAACCAATCAGAATGTGTCAAGTTCCACTATTTCCGTCATCTATGTTTACATTTTTAAACTGAAATTTAATTTTTGTTCTCTCATTAATTTTTTTTTTATTTTAGGCAAATATGCAACACCAGACATAAAAGTGAAGCACACTAAGGCAATTAATTGGCTTATCTCATCCATTATCTTGGGACAGTAAAAATAGGGATTACAATTTTGAAAGATTTGCCGACATAATCTCTCTTGATTGGCTAGAAATGACAACTGTAATCTATTTGAAACTAAATTTGTAGTTTTAGATAACTTGTGCACTAGTTAGCTAATGTGTGCCCACCCCTTTAAGGGCGGGGCACACCTAGCTGATTTCGCGAACTAATTTACAAATCAGCGCCAATTTTAAAAGAAATCAGCGTCGATTTTAGCTTGAAAAAATTTTAAATTTTCAAAACAGTGAGCCAGAGATATCTGTGGTGAAAGACCCCGCTCCTGAGCTGAGAACTAAGCTGAGATCAATCATGCAACTATTAAGAAACTCCAGTTGATTATTTGTGTCCATGATTTTTTGTTTTGAAAATCTCGCGCAATATTTTCTTTCAACCAATTTTTCTTACCGCAATCGTTTGTCCACGGGCTGGGCACACGTAGCTGATTTCGGGAACCGATTTCAGCATCTGTACACAAACGATAGCGGCAAGAAAAATGTGTTGAAAGAAAAATTTATTGCGTGCGACTTTCAAAACAAAGAATCATGGACACAAATAGTCAACTGGAGTTTATTAATAGTTGCTTGATTGATCTCAGCTTAGTTCTCAGCTTAATTCTGAGCTCAGTAGTGGGGGTTTTCACCACAGATACCCCTGGCTGACTTTTTATTTGTATCCCTATTTTTTGTGAAGATCATGATGAAAATAGGCGCTGATTTTATAAATCCGCGCTGGAAACTATAAAATTTTTCAAGCTCAAATCCACGCGGATTTCTTTTTAAATTGGCGCTGATTTGGAAATCAGTTCCCAAAATCAGCTACGTGGGCCCAGCTCTTTAATCCCTAGCAGCAAGATTAGCTGTATCCCAGCGTTCGATTGCTGGTCAATTAGTGGTACCCGTGTTGTATAACCAAACTCGTTAGGAACTCCAAAGGCTGATATTGCTTCGGTCTTAATTTTTCTGGAAATCTGGTCTCACTTTCTTTGAAATCTTGAAATTTTTTTCCTGTTCCACTTACCTTTTTTTGACGCGATATTGGGAAAAGTTTATGATTAGGGAAATTCTAATGCTGGAAAAGTAGTTCTCAGAAAAATTTGTATCTATACAGGATGTTGGAAAAGTTTTGGAGAGCAAAAAATATATATTTAAATTGAAAATATATATTTATTGCATTTGTGGATTTTATAGAAAATACTAAATATTTTACATGTTTAATGTCCTATACCTATCTTAAACTGTTTGCAAGTTATTGGCATTTGAAAGTTGGCAATTTTGACACGTCGGAAGTCAACAAAATCCTAACGGTGAGAAATGAAGGAAACCGGTTTGCGTATTCCTATCTTAGTTTATTATAAGGTATATAAAATTATTTACTGGTGGTACCTATTGAGGTTCCATAATTGGTGCTTTGTCGAAACCTTGCTTGGTACCACCATTAAATAATTTCAGATAGCGTATCAAAACTAAGGAAAGTGCAAACCGTTTCCTTTAATTTTTCACGGTTCTGATTTTATAGACTGTCAAAGAGCCAAAACGGCTGACTTCCAATTGTCAGAGTCTTGTGAACAGTTGAAGATGGGCAAAAGCATATGATATGAATATCATATGGACATAGATGTAAAAAAGTAGAATTTTCTGGATAATCAATAACTTTATCTGATACTGTCTCTATTGGTTTAAGTTGGATAGAAAAAATTCTAAGAAAGTCCGTTTTGAAAAGGACGGAGCCCAAAAGTGAGATTGAATTCGTCAAAGCTTGGAGGTTTGCCCCTTCTGTCTGTTTAAAGAAAACAGATTCAAAATTGAAGCTTTGTTCATTTCTATCTTAAGGGTGACCTATAATTATGATACTTCATTCAATGGGTTTAAAAGAGTAATATTCTTTATTCATTTACCTTGTGTGTTTTCTAAAAGACTTTTTTTTAATATTTAATTTGATATTAATTTTTTACAACTTACTTATTCATACTAGAGGTTAATTTGACCTACTTTAGAATCCCTGGTCTCAAAATTACATCTGCCTTTGTTGAAGCTAGCAGGCATAGACCTCCTGTTTGTATAAAGAAAGTGGATAGACATAAGTAAGTTTTATTGCACTAATACCCTAGGGCCATGGCAATTCAAAACAAAATTAACATTAATATGACATTACATAAGCATAACAGGTCAAAGGACAACAAATCACATAAATCTCATTCTTGGCTCCATTTTCAACCTGAGCAATTGTCCTAAATTTTAAAATTTTGCAAAACATCTATCCCTCATCACATTCACCAGCCATCTCTCATCAAACTTGCACTTCATTTCTCAAATCACTTAATTCTACACATACATCACATGACCTCTTATCCATACTTCCACTGATGAGGCCAAAGTAAGAACAATCTTACTTACATTTCTAAATTACATTTAATGGATCTAAAAGAAGGTTTCTGTGGCTAATTCAGTACTTCAATATTTTCTAACACCTTCTTCAACAACCTTAAATTGGTAAAATAAGTTAGATTTTCAAAATTTTTAGTGACCACAATATATTTCAATCATTTCCAAGTGCAAAAGAAAGGGCAGCTACTTGTAAGGAACCTAAATAAATATTTTATTGTGATTAAAAGAGTTTATTGCCCAAAAAGTTGATAAAGCTGTACAAGGGACCTATAAATAATTTATGACTTTAAAATATCTACATTATACACAACAATACACATTTGTTATAAATGGAAAGTCAGAATGGCCTGAAAAACTATTTAAAACTAATAGTGCTTTGAGACTGTTGGCTGATTGTCTAAATGATTTTTGAAAATCAATGAAGATAAAATGTTGTGTGAAAACTGAACACGTATATAAAAGTAAGTATGGCAGGACTAGCCCACCAAGATCTAAACTGGCAGTGCTGATCTCTATTTTGGGGCCCTGCCATCATGTACATTTAAGCACCCTTCCTGCTCACCTTTCCCAGATTTCTCTGTGCACCCATTTAGAGCTTGGTTAACTCTGGCTGAGATTACAAAGTAACATCACAGAACCCCATTCCAAACCAAATAAACTGGCAATGCCAGAAATCAAACCTGTGTCCCTTGGACAAAGGATTCCCAATCGAGAGTATCATCCATTTAGCTAGGAACACCAAAATGGCCAGAGAAAAACAACTATTTGAAAAAAAATTGAAAAAAACCAAAATGGATTTATCGCCATTTTAACTACTCTTCCATAACCAATATATTTTATTAAGACGTATTATTTTAAGACAAGGTATCAACAAAGCTCCACCAGGGATTGTATTTACTTAACATTCAGAAAGCATGGTGAATGCTTAGCTTTGTGATACTCTAGTCCTGAAATAATAGAAAAAGCAAATTTACATTTTCTACTTGTCTTCCACCAGCTCGTTTGTTAAAACAATATGCCCATGGTTGGCTTAGAACCTATCTAAAATGCTTTACAATAGAAGGGACAAAGTTTGTGGATAAAAAGTGCTTTGAACATATTCTAGTGTTATTTCCACTATTTCTGAAGTTTGGTCCTACATCTCTTCTAATCTTGATCAGCAAGTGTTTCCTCCGTTTTGGGTCCCTTGGTAATTTTTGGAATGACATCTGTAAAAAATGTCTGTTAGCTCACTGAATTTGAAGTGGCTTCACTCTCACAACAACTGAAGAGAGCTTTTGAAAAGAAACTATAGTTTATGTCTGGCGCATGCAGTAAAACTCAGTAATGCCACTCTAACCTTGCATTTGAAAGGAGCTTTTCTCATTCCTTAAGAAAAACTGACAAGGGAATATATCTTCACAACAGCTTTTTATTTATTTTTTTTATTTATTCAAATAAGCACAATACATCTTAGGGAGTGAAATATTGCTCTTCTGCGAAAAAAATTTTGCTAGAAAGGAAAAGAAAATGTTGTCAGTCTTCAACTCTTCAGTACTAAGGCATTTATGGACAGTACTTCAACCTTTTTATTTTGTCTGTGGGCTAGGCGATGTCTCCTTTGCTGCAAGAAAGGACAGATACATTGATATAACCAATTACCATGTTTTCCATTCCTGCCTGATATTTGAAAACTATAAACAACAAGGCCAAAGCAAATTGCTAGCATTTTTGGCAACTCGGTCCACCAGGCTGGAATGAGAGGGAGTTCTAGAAG
The DNA here is from genome assembly GCF_049724085.1 of Artemia sp. Qi Xiang Cuo. Taxonomy (NCBI): domain Eukaryota; kingdom Metazoa; phylum Arthropoda; class Branchiopoda; order Anostraca; family Artemiidae; genus Artemia; species Artemia sp. Qi Xiang Cuo. Next base: position 49,973,423 of record NC_142795.1, read on the forward strand.
TTGTAAGGTTGCCCCTTACTTACAGGGCTAATAAATTTGGTAGCGTGATACAAACTGAGGCGTTGGGTAAGAAATCGGTACTCAGAATTCAGTGACAACTGATTTTGTTTACAAAGAAGATAAAAAGAAAAATATTCTAATTCTGTTTATGTTGAATATTTCCAAACCTCTTCTAGGTCTAAGGTCTAATGATCTACTTGTTCAATCCACCATTGTTTACTGAAAAGAAAAGATTAAGTTAATCCTATGCTAACGAATGTTTCTACTTAAAAAGGTTACACTTGAACAGCTAGTCAAGGCTTGAGTTCTGGGTTATTAAAATCCTTTAGTTCAAGCTATTTTTGAGCTAAGATAAGAACAACCGTACTTGCTTTTAATTCAAATTTCATTAACCCAAACCAAGAGATTCTCTTATTATTTTTTGAAAGGGCTGTGTATTGTTTGGACCTTTATTAAGCTTTAACTTTAGCAGTGAAAGCTTAATTGAAAATATCGGCTTGGTCATAAAGGCTTGGAAATTCTTGCACTTATAATATTGTTCGATTTTCGCCCCAACCTGACTTTATAAATATTAAGATCACCTTCGCATAAACATGGAGTGCAGGGTTAACGAAATGAAAGAATGATTAAAAATGGGACGGCGTTTCTCTTCGTATAAATGTCTGAGGATTGCACAAAGGGGGGGGTTAATTAATGTTATTGTCCGATAACTCCAATTTTTGGATATAAGGTCCTTATAAAGTCAAGCTAAACCTCACGGGACTCAAGGCTGACAAGGGGAAGTAAAAATGGCTCTCCTAACTTTCTCTTCTTGGTTAAGGTTTCCTTTCCTCTTTAAACCCTCAGTTATTCAAAGCTTAAATTTCTGGGAGGAAATCTAATTTGACTTATTCTGACCTTAAAATGCTGTTTTGTCCAAACGGCTCAAGCCTTGTTTAGGTGGAAATAATACCGAAACTATAAACCAAAAATCATCAACTTAGATTTCAGCACTAGTTGTTATTATTTTATCTTATATACGTATTAAGGTTATTTTCAAGTTACAGAAAGCTTTAGAGGTTTTCTTCTTATTTTAACTTTTATCTTCAAACTTTTATCTCCAAGGAGAATTCAGACAGGCAGTGGTAGCTTATCGTAATTACAAAGTAAAACACTTACTCTTTGTTTGCTCCAAAAAGACTACAATGTTTCCGAGGCAAAACTACCTCGATTTGTCTCTCATCCGTAAGTTATATTCTTTTTGCTACTTGATCCGTTTAGCGACCTTCCCTTCCTCCTAGCCAATCAACCACCTTTTGTTAAAAGTAGTTTCTTTTCCTGTCTTTCAAGGCCTTGCAAAACTGGTCTAAATTAGGTCTTAACATATCACGGGTTCAAAGTTCGTTTGATTCTTGGACAAAGAGTGTCACTAAAAGATTTACGACTATTTACGCGAAGAGAAGTTATTTTCAAATTCAAGCTAATTTGAAATTTTCACTATATTTATTATCTATTATCGTAACGAGACTTCCAAGGTTTAATAAAATTGAGTTACGAAATTTACACCAAATAAGGCCTCCTTACATTCTCCCCCACTTAAAATATTAGTTTAATTTTTGTTGTAAAAGGAATAAACAAAAGGAAACACAAATTTACTAAGATCAATTGTAACTCAATTTCTCTTTATACTACTTCTAAATTCAATCCCAGAGACTTTTGGTCTCGATAACCTGTATATAAATTTCTTTATTTTCTTAATTCAGTCCTACTGAAAGAAATCCTATTATATATATATAAAGAGTATAAACACGGTATACCTTGATGTCCAATATGTTGTTCCATCTTCCCTTTTCTTCTTGTAAGGAAACTCGCATTTGACTCACTTCATCTAGGCCAATGGTTGAACTAAACCTATTCTAAAAGTAAATAAAGGTTAAATATTCAGTTTCGTCTTCCTAATGTAGTAGAACTTATGCGAAGTTCTCAGCCAGAATCCTTATGAGCTCATGCAGATATGTTTAATCTACGGGTTGTTTTTGTTTGTTGTTTCGCGGCATCCAAAATCAAAACCCTGCTCTTGTGTTGCTAAGCACAGATAAATCGACTCTTTGATTACTTAGGTTTAAAATTGAGCACAACTTTAATAAAAAGGAGATATATTAATTGACCTCTACGAATAGCTGAATGCTATTTTCTTATTTGGGCCTTTTCAAACTTTATTCACAACTTTTTTTTCAAATTATAATTGAATACTCGAAAGAGTATTTAAAGGTACCAAAAGGTCTAGTAACAATGGAAGACATGAAAAATCAAAGACAAATACATTCTACGATGAAAGGAAAAAAATCTGTACCCGTTCTCTATTTTTTTTAAAAATTACGAGTTATAAAATTTCAAACCTTTCGAATTTTCTTAACTTATCTCCTTTGTTGAAGACACTTCTAGTTTAATTTAGTGTGTGGCTGAATTATAAGGAGTCTCTTATATAATTCCTATAATTCTGATCCTTTATTTGACGGATATTTTATATCCTATCGGCAGTGCTTTTTATTTTCAACAATACTCTAAATCTTATGGGCAAAGCGTTTACACTCATCAATTTTTCTTAGATGGCGCTACTACTATATTTTTACCAATGTGCATTTGTCACCATTCGCGCTAAGTTGCAATTTTCCTGTGGTATCACTTGACCGAATGTGAAAGAGGTCATAAGGGAAAATATTATCCCTAAGAAGTGGGGTAACTAACGCTAACTTTAACTCTTCTCAAACAGAGTTCATAATTCTTAATGTCTCTTCAACCTGGCAGTACATATATACAAAGACACCATATTGTCTTAATTTATTTAAGGTTTTGACAGCTCCCATCTTGGCCCCCTTAAAAAAAGGACTTGAATGCAGGAGAAGGATGACTCCATTAACTAGTTTTTTTGATAAAATGATCTTAAATTGACGTCTTTTTTTCTTGTCAGAATAATCCAGTGTATACAATAAGCCATTCACGGGAACCAAACGGAGATCTCCTAACATTTTTCTAAAAAATGGGATTTCCTTTCTTTCCTAAATTAAAAATTTTTGGTTCTGAGCTCTGTTCAAAATGTCAAACCTTGGAAATTTTCAGGTATCCTGTTTACTTTAGAAGTCATTTTAGTAATTGGTAGCTTTTTGTGTCTCAATTTTTGGTCTGGGAGACTCTAATTCAGATTCATGATAATAAATACTCTGTGGGCGTATGCATATGCAGCCTTTGTGCGTTGGGATACAACCCTTTTTCATATCCCTATGGATGCAAACATTTTATGCTTCATTAAGAGGTAGACGCAACCCTTTCTTGCATCATTAAGAGGTGGAAGCAACCCATTTTTGTATCCTTGAGAGGTGTCCCCTCAAACTCCCTCTGAAGTACCTGACTCCCTGTCATGACATGTCCGTGACTTCTAGTCACTCTAGGTCTACTCCTAACGGTTAACCTATATCTACAAAAATACGGAATCTGGGCCCGTGTCTTCCGGTGGTTCCCTAACCATCGCTCGGAGGCCGCAGTTTTTTCGACAAAAATTGCCCTAAAAATTTTCTTGGGGTTGGTTTATAGGTGCTGGGGCTAAACAATATCTTGCTTTGTGTCCTGTTGCACCACAGCGGATACAGGTTGGAGTTTTTTTACATTTCGATTGTCTATGTGGACCCTCGCAATTCCAGCATTTTATGCAAGCATTTTTTCTTTTACTAAATTTATACCTGGAATAATTATCCCTAGTTGATCCTGACATATCTTTCTTTCCACAGTTCGAACATTTTTTGGGGCTATTTTTCTAATTTCCTATGTTTTGAAATTCTACTCTGGAGTTAACTCCAGGTTCTTTAGCGGAATTCCTGTCTCTTGAGTCTACTACCGCTGCTCCCAGGGACATATCTGGGGAGTCCCTATATATTAAATCTATTGCTTCGAATCTTTTTGCAAGTGTTAATAATTCATCTTGGTCGTCCGAGGCCTTAGATTGTTCTAATACTTCCTTCCAATGGAAGGGAGCATGCCACTCTTAAGAAAACTCATCGTAATGTCATTTCCCCTTATGCCAGGAGCATTCTTATCATAATCTATTGTCTTTCGCCTGATCCGGGAGTAAAATTGGTGTGCTAACTCAGATGGCCTTTGTTTTTCAGAGAGCAGCTCTTGTAGTTTTTGTGCAGCTGGTTCTTCATGTAAAAAGGCTTCTTTTAGAAGTTTTTCTAAATGGTCTAAATCTCTTATTTTGGGAATATCTAAACTTGTTGCGAATCTTTGTATCTCTCCTCTTGTATAACAGATAGCTTGATTTATCATAGCAATATCATCTTTCCCTAAACTCTTTTGTATTTGTTTAAGTGTGATAATCCGTGAATGGATTTCATTTGGGTATGTCAGTAACGAGATGGGAGGCGCTTGCTCCACAAGTAGGTTTTGAAGCCTACTTGTGACTGTGGCATCTCTATATTGCCCTTCTAGAGCGTTTATTCTAGATTGTGCTTGTTGTACTGCAATTTCTAACTCTTTGATTTTGTTTTCATTTGAACTCATGATTGTTCTATCCTTATAAACTCTTAATGTAGGAAATGTTTTGAACCTTTAAATTGTTTTAAACTACAAAATGAGTTAGTTTATAAATTGCGTAAGAATTAGCTCAATACCTCGATTTAAATTAACCCTTAAGGCAAATAGTATGCTTACTCTTTTGAAGATGATTTAACAATGACACTCGTTTTAAAAAGGATTTAAGCAAGATACAGATGATACGGAAGCTAGAACTTATAGCAAAGAGAAAGAAAAAGAGAAGAAAAAAAGAATCTTAGGAAGATGAAAGATAAGAGGATGTCTCAGCTCCCCCTTAAGGTTAAAATTTTCCTTTAATGGACACTTTTTCAAACTTTTCTGCCTTGGATAGGTTTGGAAAACTGAACACACACTTTCTTGTGAGGAACATGAATAAATTGTACTAAATTTTATAAATTTAATTAATCCTCCCCCACCTAAACGAAAGTTGTACCGAACTTGAGTGCCGCTGCGACCAGTTGTACCGAACCTGAGTACCGCTGCGACCAGTTGTAAGGTTGCCCCTTACTTACATGGCTAATAAATTTGGTAGCGTGATACAAACTGAGGCGTTGGGTAAGAAATCGGTACTCAGAATTCAGTGACAACTGATTTTATTTAAAAAAGAAGATAAAAAGAAAAATACTCTAATTCTGTTTATGTTGCATATTTCCCAACCTTTGCTACGTCTCAGGTCTAACTATCTACTTGTTCATTCCACCAAGATTTACCGAAAAGAAAAGATTAAGTTAATCTTATGCTAACGAACGTTTCTGCTTAAAAACGTTACACTTGAACAGCTAGTCAAGGCTTGAGTTCTGGGTTATTAAAATCCTTTAGTTCAAGCTATTTTTGAGCTAAGCTAAGAATAACCGTACTTGCTTTTAATTCAAATTTCATTAACCCAAACCAAGAGATTCTCTTATTATTTCTTGAAAGGGCTGTGTATTTGTTTGGACCTTTATTAAGCTTTAACTTTAGCAGGGAAAGCTTAATTTAAAGTATCTGGACATAAAGGCTTGAAAATTCTTATGCTTATTTTATTGTTCCCTTTTTGCCCGGAGCTGACTGTTTAAACATTTAGATCAGCTTTGCATAACCATGGAGTACGGAGTTAACTATATGAACGAATGGTTAAAAATGGGCCGGCGTTTTTCTTCGTATAAACGTCTGAACATTGCACAAAAGGGGGGGGTTAATTAATGTTATTGTCCGATAACTCCAATTTTGGGATATAAGGTCCTTATAAAGTCAAGCTAAGCCTCAAGGGACTCTAGGCTGACAAGGGGAAGCACAAATGGCTCTCTTAACTTTCTCTTCTTGGTTAAGGTTTCCTTTCCTCTTTAAACCCTCAGTTATTCAAAGCTTAAATTTCTGGGAGGAAATCTAATTTGGCTTATTCTGACCTTAAAATGCTGTTTTGTCCAAACGGCTCAAGCCTTGTCTAGGTGGAAATACTACCGAAACTATAAGCCCAAAATCATCAACTTAGATTTCAGCACTAGTTGTTATTAATTTCTCTTATATACGTATTAAAGTTATTTCCAAGTGACAGAAATCTTTAGAGGTTTTCTTCTTATTTTAACTTTTATCTTCAAACTTTTATCTCCAAGGAGAATTCAGACAGGCAGTGGTAGCTTATCGTAATTACAAAGTAAAACACTTACTCTTTGTTTGCTCCAAAAAGACTACAGTGTTTCCGAGGCAAAACTACCCCGATTTGTCTCTCATCCGTAAGTTTTATTATTTTTGCCACCTAATCCGTTTAGCGACATTCCCTCTCTCCTAGCCAATCAACCACTTTTTGTTCAAGGTAGTTTCTTTTCCTGTCTTTCAAGGCCTTGCAAAAATCGTCTAAATTAGGTCTTAACATATCATGGGTTCATATCAATTTCGTTTGATTCTTGGACAAAGAGTGTCACTACAAGATTTATGACTAGTTATGCAAAGAGAGTTATTTTCAAATTCAAGCTAATTTGAAATTGTCGCTATATTTCTGATCTATGAAGCGAAAGGGAATTCCAAGCTTTAATAAAATTGAGTTACGAAATTTACACAAATTAAGGCCTCCTTACAAAGTTCACCGACCTCAAAACGTCCAATTGTTGCAACCTTTCTAGCAGAATCTAAGCATTCATGGTTCAAAACACCTACATTCATGGTATATTGGTTTATACAATCATGATGTAACCTACGGGTTCACATTTTTAATTTAATTTAACATTACATTCATGGTATACTGGTTCACAGTCTTAATTTGTAAGGGTCAAATTTACTTAAAAACTGGAAAGTCAGTCCAGTTTCTTTGGCCATAAAACATCTTGGCATTGTTGTGAAGACTCCTGCGGATCTTTCTGTGTCACATCTTTTTAACTCCTTTGCCTTTTTTGGCACCTGAATAAATGTTCAAAGGTTTTGGAACACCATGTATACACAAAATATATTTTCTGAAAACTACTTTTAAAAGCTGTTGCACTTAAACTTCTCCTTAACATCGCGTCACAATAAAGTTTTCGAGGTGGGAGAACACGAAAAATGACCCTCTAAATATATGTGAGCTAAATAGGTAAAAACATTAAAATACGGTACAAAGATAAAAAAAATATCTAAGGAATTGACAATAAGTTTCTTCCAAGAAATAGAAATCAGAAGGTTTTTTTGGGAAAATGTTCTATTTTCTTTATTTCGAAGCACCCTTAGTAAGGAAATTCAACATTTGCAACATATATCATATTTTTGAAGCAAGTAGAAGTTAGTACAAAGAATAAACTATTGTCGCAAAAGGATTTTTTGCCATTTCGTTTACTCTTCAGGGGACTAACTGCTGTTCCTGTGCATGTTACGTTTCCCCAAGTGATCTATTTGAGTCTGCTACACTTTAAAGTGCAAGGACCATTCCTAGGGTTGATGGCGCCCGGGGCATAATTAATTACAACACCCCCTCTCGACTCAAATATAAATTAAAAAGCCCAAGCCGTGACGTCTCCCCAGCCATGGCGCCCTGGTAGCTTGCCCCAGTCACTCGTATCCTTTCAACGGCCCTAACGAGAGAAAACAACTCTGATCACTTACTGCAGTAAAACAATCGCTGTGCCTTTTTGAATCGCTAGAGCTGCCAAACCTACCGGCCCTAGCAAGGCTTTGTCGGGTTCTGTCACTTCGTTTCGGGCGAGTGGAGTTAACTAGGCGAATGGTTAAAAAAAATAGAGATTCTTCACTCCATCTCGAGTGTCCAAAAAATATGTTTCGTATTAAAAGTCCATAAAAACGATGATGTTTACCTGCAAGTTCTAAAGTAACAAGAGGTATAATTAAAAATTGAGATTGTTTATTAAAACATGTAGATAAAATATTGTCCCTTGTACGTCAGGGATGCCTTTGAAAGGGTATCCAGATGACACCTCATCGAAGAATTGGGGCAATTTCATGGAAATGAATCAAATTTCTCAAAGTACGACAAGAATTTCGGAATTGTTGCTTGATAACTTCCAATTTTTGTCAAGTTCAGCAGAAGTTTGATAAATACTAAATTGTATTTCTAATACTTGAGACCATGTTGTTACTTTCCATCAGCTGGTCGGCTGCCCGACATTCCCCCCTTAACATAAATTCCTAGATACGTCAATGCTACTGCTACTAATACTTCTATTGCAACTTTTTTACTGCTACTATTACGACACTATTACTGCTATTTCTACTTCTATTCCTACTGCTACTACTACTACTACTAGTACACTAGCACTATTAAGGCTAAGTGTATGTAGGTGAGAATTTAAGGGAATATTGAGAAGAAATTGAACTAAATCGAAAACACAATGTGAACGAAGGTCGTCAAAAGCACGTATCTCAGAAACGGCTTAGGGTATTCGGTTGAAACTTTCAGACTGAAAACAAAATAAACTGAAAACAAAATAAATTTTAAATGTTTTCTCTTTTCATTTTCAATCAATTCAATAGCATTAAGACTTTCAGGAATTAATATCAGTATATACAGGTATAATAAAGTATAAATCCACATTCATTTGTTTTTTCAGTAATCTTGGTTATGCTGGTATTTTTTGACATAGCTCAAAACAAGGATTATTTTCAGTAAAATGCAAACTATACTTTAATCTTTAGAAGGCAAGGGGCGCCAGCCCCACTCCTTTTATTTTATAATCTTTTTGATTTTACTCAATTATTTATTGTAATTCCTGTTCGTTTTCGGTTTCATTAATTTATTGATGGTGATTTATGATATTTTTACGCTTTGAAAATTATTTTACCGTTCTGTCCATCATTGGTTTAATGTATTTCTTTACTTATCTTCTAAAAAACTTTTTTGAGAATCTCTACAACAAAGAGTACTGACGAACGGATGAAAAACAATTCGAGTTTCATCTTGAAATCGACAAGCTTAAAAAGTAGAAGGAACTTTAAATAATATAGAAGTTACAGAGACAATAAAGTGCAACTTCTGCTTTGCTTTTTATACAAACTGCCGTTTCCACGATTTTGGGTTCAACTAATACTGTCGATCAACAAAAAATGTTTCCCTGATGCCATTCTCGACTTCAACTTCACTTGTTTTAACAGCGGGAAACGCGAAGTCAAGCAGGAAATTTCCCTGGGAGGTAAGTGCTGTCGGTAGCTTTGTATTTTGACCAAGATTCGAATTGTAACATTTCACATTTTTCTATTTGAAACGAGTTAAATTAGGTTAAGTTCTGAGTTTTTTTGTTTCTCAAAGAGGATTGGGTGAGGAGCATTTCTCCCCAAACCCTCTTACAGACATTCATGGGGAACATCTCTGCAAAAAAGATGTCTTCTAGGAACTCAATCTGAAAACCACGGAAATCAAGACCCTGCAATTGATGTTGATACATCAGACCCCCCTCCCACCTCCAGAGAAGCATCCAGAAGGTTGTACTTTTTTTAAAAGATCATTATAACTTTCAAAATATTGTTACTAAGCGGTTAAATATACTAAATGGAGGTTGAAGGGGGGAGTGGTCTGCCTCACATTTAAACGAGCATTGGATCACAGTTCGTATTGACAAAGAAGTATCAATAGGACAATTTGTGATTCCAATGTATGCAACAGCGAAATCTGTTTTTTAAATTGATTCTAAAAAAACAAATTTTATTAATTTTGAAGTTACTAGTGTAAGCCCATTAGCAAATGAAAAATCCAACAATTTAAGAAATAGGGGTTAACTATTGTTAAAAAAGGGATACCATCTTGATGAAAATTATACAATGAAATTTGACGAGAGTGAGAACTCCAAAGTCCCTAACTTCAAACTAGGAAATTACTTATTTTTCCATAGTAAGTAGGTCACAAAAGCCTTTTTTTCTGCACCCAGGGGTGATCATATTAAACCATTAGTCTTAAATTATTGAGTGAGGGTTCATTCGAATGACAAATAAAGAAGTAGTGCCGTTTTTAAGTAAGGCCCATAGCAAAGTGTTACAGTCTAGAATTTTTGCGCGTAAATCAATAATTTTACCTTAATAAGGTCTGAAATTTTATCTAACCAAAAATTGAGAAATCTTATGAGATTATATATGTCACCTCTTAGTCTGGGATGTCATATTGGTGTGTGGTAATACCGTTTATCTCAAAACCCTACATATTGCTCATAAAAGCCAACCGTTAGCATAAACTGTTTATCAAATAAAAATACCAACCATAGAGTGTCGCATGGCTGCACTTTATCTATTACTGCTATAATTTTGAAGGAAATGCTTTTAGAAAGACTCCAAATTCATTGCTTATTCATGCGTACTTGCTTTAAACAATATAATTTTCGGTTCAAATCCATTAAAAGGTAATTGGTGAATAAGCAGCTGCAAATGCCGGTTAGCCACATTCATTGGAGCCATAAGTACTTTCAATAAAGCACTATAAAACTATATCATGAAGAGCGAGGGATTAAGCAGAAAGCGGCCCGTTTATACACGAAATAGTTTAAGTTCCTTTGAAGTTTTATTGTTTTTCTGTACTTTCACTTGGAAAAAAATATTTAACTTACGTAATATGCCATTTGTGTGATTCCTTTGGACTCCCACCTAGCGCTTCCACTTCCAAATAAAAAAAAACGTATTCCTAGAGCCAGAAGACATAAGAAAACATTAGATTCAATAAAAATGGGAAACTTAACTTTTCCTATATGATAATTCGTGTTTTTGTTACTAGCTCAATTTTTTTTTTTTTTTTTATTTTTTTTAAAATGTAACACAAATTCGTATTTTCATTCAAAAATTAAAAAAAACAAAAAAATATATTAGAATATTAACCTGAACATTTTTTTTAACAAACAGACCATTTTGGTTCAGCCCGTCAGCCAGTTTACGCTCAATCGATGCTTTTGTGATAAACCCTGTTGTCATCAGTACTATTTTTAAAATGAAACAAAAGAATGCTTAAAGCTCGGGTGAAAAGAAAGATGACATTGTTTATAAGCAAAAGCTTAAGCAATTGATGAGTGCGTTAATACGGTGTTACTACAGTAGTATTACTACTGTAGTGTTAGTACAGTCAAGTCAATTGTAGTTCTGTCTATAGTTCTGGCAAGGTCTAATCTTCGAAAGTTTGCATCAGTGTGGCAACTGTTAGATACCGTAGTCAAACGATGCTGTCAAAGAAATTTAAATATAATCCTTTTCAAGCACCTTAAGACTTTTTATAAAAATTTCAAGACCGTGATTGGAGCTCCATAGTCCCTAAGCAACTGCTCGTTGACTACTCATTAAAAGGAGTTCCGAAAAAGTGAACTGGAGTGAGAGGGTGAAAGGATCGGAGTAGTTATGACTACAGGGGGTAGAACACTAGAAAAGCCTCGTTTTCAGACTCTGAAGGCTCCTAGACGGTTTGGAAGTGTGGGGCGCGGCAACAGTTCTCGCACAGTGGGCTAAGGAACTAAAACCCAGGCTTAATTTTGTTTTGCTGAAAAAACTTTTTGCTGGGAAAGCCAGCATGAAACGAACTAGGGCTTGAAATTAAAAATTCGTATTTTATGTCACAGGAATGAAAAGACTGGTGTTCAGTCCACGTGCTATCATCCAGCTATTGGAACTAGATAAGGAAATACATTAGACATTTGTTCGTAAGTGATACTATAGTTTTTTTTTTAGTTTTCACGTCATTAATTTTCATTTTAATCACTAATTTACGCCTATATGTCTCATTTTTGAATCTAGACACCAAGAATTGAGGAACATGGAGTTCTTCCATCGTCCTAACAAAAGTTACTGGCTGTCATTATTAGCTAACAGTATTGGATGGTGGCAAAAAGCCTCAAAGTCAATTAAAGTCCCAAGTCCAATATACGAGTATATAAATATATATAATATATAATAAAGTCCCAAGTCATATATATATATATATATATATATATATATATATATATATATATATATATATATATATATATATATATATATATATATATATATATATATATAGTGGGTTTTTGAAGTAAAGTCGCTCGTGCTTTTGACCTTTTTGTGCTTTTGATCAGTATTGAATCAGAGTTCAAAATGTATACAACTGGCTTAAATCCGATATTTTATTACTTTATTTATTACGCACAAATTGTTCAAAAGTCAGATAACAAAAACTCAGGTGTCGTCACACCCCCCCCCCCCCAGGGCCCGGGATCAGGTGTTGTAAGTTATGCTGTGGGGCATATATTGAGCGTATGAAAGGGATGATCGTATAAACTTCAGAGAGGGCTCATTTGATTGGATATTCAAAGTTTGAACTCACTTTTTAATAGTCAAAAGAGATCCGAGGGCAGCTAACCCCCGTCCCACGCTTTCTTTTTCAAAACCCATCTGATGAAAATTTGAAGATGGACATTTTGTTAAAAATAATTCAAAGGTTGGATAAGGAAAAATCCGGTGTCAACATAACCCCCCAGAGCCCAGGGGAAGGCGTTCTAAGTTATGCCCTATGGGCATGTATGGTTCTTACAAAAGGAATACTCGTATTAACTTCATAGACGGCTCATTTGATTGGAAATTGAAAGTTCTAGTTCACTCTTTAAGAGTCAAGAGAGTTAAACTAGCCCCCCCCCCAACGCTCTTTTTTCCCCAAACCCTTCCGCTACAAATTTTGAGATAGTCAGTGTTTTAAAAATTGTTCAAAAATTAGATAACAAAACTCCCCCCAGAGCCCGGGGGATAGGCGTTGTAAGTGTTGTTCTGGGGGTTCTTATTACCCCCCTCCCACCCCCACACACCCTTTTTTCCCCAACCCCATCCGATAAATTTTTTATAACAGCCATTTCATTAAAAATAGTTCGAAGGTCAGATAAGAAAAGTTCCTGTGTCGACGGAACCCGCCAGGGCAGGCGTTATGAGTAATGCTCTAGGGGCATATATAGTTCTTATGGAAGGGATTCTCGTATAAATTTAAGAGAGGGCTCAATTGATTGGAAATTGAAAGTTCTTGTTCACTTTTTAAGATTCAAAAGAGATCGGAGGGCAACTAGTCCCCCCCCTCTCCTCCACGCCCTAAATGCATCAGATAAAAATTTTGAGATAGACATTTTATTAAAAATAGTTCCAAGTTCTCATAACAAAAAACTCCGATGTCGACATAGCCCCCCAGGGCCCGGGGGTAGGCGTTGTAACCTATGCCTTGGGGGCATATATGGTTGTTATGGAAGGGATGCTCGTATAAACTATTTTTTGTGATGATCATGATGAAAATCAGTGCTTATTTTGTAAATCGGCGCCGAAAACTAGGAAATTTTTCAAGCTCAAATCTAGACCCCGAAGCCGCGCCGAAAAGTCGGCGACGCGCCGCCGAAAAACAACGGTGGCGCGCCACCGAGCTTGCATCAGCGCGCTGACGCCGCCGCTGATTCTATCGACGGCGGCGTCACGCCAGCGCCGCCGTTTTTTTTCTCTCTTTTTTGCTTATCGGTATTGACATCCGGGCCTCAACCATCATCCCGGCTAATCTGTTTCATAAACATAAATACTGCTAGCCATGTATATCGGTTCGTAGGAAGGAGAAGAAGAAATTTTTCTTGAAACAAAAATTCTACCTTCCACTTTAAAATTCTGTTCATTTTTCTTTCTGATTTTTCGGATGAAAAGAGGATTAGGCAATTCAGGATGTTATCATAGGCAGCGCAATCGAGCTGCCTAAGTAAAGAACAATGTTGGCACAATATAGTATTTATTTTTTTTGTTTTTTTTTCATACCAGGGCAATTCGTATCGAAGGAGTTGTCGTAGAAACTTCGAAAAGGGCTCATTCGATTGAAAATTGGAATAGCTAGTGCCCCTTTTAATAGTCGAAAGTGATTGAACGCAGCTAACACCCCTTCCACGCCCACCATTTCCCCAAATACACCCAATCAAAATTTTAAGATAGCCATTTTGTTCAGAGTAACTGATTTCCAGAGAAAAATTATGTTTTTTGAGGAGGTTACTCCCCCACGACCCTTAGGGCAGGGTTTTAAGTTATGCCCTGGGGGTATATAAGAACGATGTTGGCACAATGTACTATTTATTAATTTTTCTTTTAGACCAGGGCACTTCATATCGAAGAAGTTGTTGTAGAAACTTCGAAAGGGCCCATTCAATTAGAGATTGGGGTGGTTTGTGCCCTTTTTAATAGTCGAAAATGATTGGAAGGCAACTAACACCCCTTCCACGCTCACCATTTCCCGAAATACATCCAATCGAAATTTTGAGATAGCCATTTTGTTTAACGTAGTTGAAAGTTCTGGAAATTAGTTCTTAGAGGATGACAACTACCTTCACAGCCCTTAGGGTAAGGGTTGTAATTCATGCCCTGGGGGCATATACGGTGTTTATAGAAAGAGTTATCGTAGAAACTAAAAACCAGATCATTCAATTGGAAATAGAAAGGCCTAGTGCCCTTTTTAATAATCAAGATTACCAGGAAGGCCTGACATTTTTGTAGTAAAGATTGATGTGGTTATGATGTATCATTTTTTTTGTTGTTGTTGTTGTTTAGACCAGGGCACTTTGTATCAAAGGAGTTGTCGTAGGAACTTCGAAAAGGGCTTATTCGATTGAAAATAGAAAGGGCTGATGTCCTTTTTAATAGTCGAAAGTGATTGAAGGGAAACTAATCCACCTCCCACGCCCACCCTCCCATTTGCCATTATGTTTAAAAAGTAAATGTTGCTTTAAGATTAAATAAAAATGCACTGTGTTAATGCTAATTCCCAATAAGGCATCTCAGCAGTATCCCCAGAACGACTGAGGGTATTATGTTCAAACTTTCGGGGCTTCTTCTGCTCTTAAAATTTGACCAAATCAAAATATCGCAAGTGTATCCAAGCTATCAAATAAAGTAAAAAATTTTTTTTTGCGAATGTTATCAAGTTTTCCATATCAGATCAACTAGAGGAGGTATAAAACTAAATTAAACGCTACTATTTGTGTCCATATTTTTTAAAGGGTCTATGTTGTTAAAAATTGCTGAAATTTTTTTTCCAGCATACAAATAGCAGGCTAAACTATAAATTCTTAAAAAAACGAAAAGATTTAAAGTATTATTTTCTTTTTCCCTGAAAAGACTATGTCAATATAAAACGAACAGAAATTAATTAAAAAAAACTGTTTCCACAAAATAATTTTTTCAAAGAAAAGTAAAAAACTCCATTAAACAAAAAAATGAGCAAAAATAAAATCAAATAATCTACCAAGCGCGAAACTACCAAAAATCAGCATCGATAAATAAATGAAACGCCAACCAACAGAAATTATAAAAAATAATCGAGTCAAACTCAAAACGAGCAGAAATTAACTTAAGTTGGGCTCAAAACCCCTATGCCTTCCCAAGGCCAGAACATAATTTGCACTTTACTGAAAAAAATACAAATGAATGTGCATTATCAGTTTAATGAACATACACTGATATTTAGTAATTAAAATGTTAATATTATTTGATTTATTAAAGTTATAAAAGTAAAAACATTCGTATTTTTTCAGTAAAGTGCAATTATTGCGGCTTCGGGGACTACTCAAATCGACGCAGCTTTGTTTTAAAATCGGCGCTGATTTGGAAATCAGTTCCCGAAATCAGCTACGTGTGCCTAGCCCTTTATTGAAGTCTGGCTAGACACGTGTCTAGACATGGGATTCTTGCTAAACACGCATGTGAACGCTGCTTGCTACTACTACCACTAACAATCCACCGCAGCAACAAGCTATTCGAGGCCAACACTGTCACGCGTGCTCCTCCTCTGTCCCAATCTATTAAAGCCTCCCTTTTTAAACCCGCATGGGAAGCTTCTCATTCCCTTAAATCTTTCTTTGTGTCGTTCTCCCATCCCAAACGAGAACGACCTCCTTTCCGTTTAGCCCTAGACGGTTGGCCGAAAAGAACAATCTTTAGCAATCTGTCATCCTTCATCCACACAACGTGCCCTAGACACCTCAACCTTTCTGTCATTATAGCCCTAGAGAGCGGTATTGAACCACATTTTTGGTACATTTGATTTTGAATTGAAGTTATCAAGTATTTTGCAGTAGGTTGTATAGGTTGCATCAAGACATGGCTACTTGTAGACAGAGAAAAGCCAAGACAGATAGTCTAAGCAATTTAGAGGCAAATATTTAAATGGCTGGGGCACGGGTAAATGGCGGGAGTATGCATGACTCTTATTGGACACATACTTGTTTGTTAGTTTTTGGAAAGGCATGCCTGCCTAGAGTCTCAGGCGTGTTGACCAAGAATTTAAAATTAACATAAGACCGTTAGATTTCCTGTAATGAGAGGCAAACAAGGCACGCCCGCCTATGGTCTTAAGCGGGATGACCAAGAAAGACAAAAAGGAGCTTCTAAAAACTCCCAGAAAGTGCAAAATGAAGAAACTTTCTCACTAGTTGAACCCTGGAAGGAACTAGTTGACTCTCCCCAACAAAATTTTATTTTTCCAACTAGTTGACTAATAACTGCACTGTTCTATTAACAGTAACACGTGCACTATAAATGTTAAAAGAAAGTAGTCAAACGGGTATGTCAATAGAGAACTCAATTGCAAACTGTGGTTTGTTATTGCATTTACAATATTTAAACTATTGTTTTTTGGGGTTTGGGGGAGGGAAAGGTACCTAGGTTAGGTTATGTATTTAATATATGCTATGCTTCCCCCCACCCCCTGATATGCAAGTATATAGCCAAAATTTATTTCTAAACTATTATATTTTCATCCTATTTTGTTTATTTCATTGGCATTGACGAAACTTGACTTCTTGTGTGTGTTACAGATAATAGAACAGTACCATAACTTCTCCCCAGCAACACTTAATTTTGCCAGCTAGCTGGAAACAAACATTGCACCAGAAAACAATTTATTTTCCAACTAGTTGACTGGCAACTTCTCCCCAGCAATACTTTGTTTTTCCAACTAGATGGAAGTAAACCTACCCTATTAACACTTTTGTTAGCCATCTAGTTGACAAGTAACTTTTCCTCACAATAATTTCTTAGCCAAGAACATGAAGAGAAAACATACCAGTCCCCAGTTCATTGGTCCCACGAAAATTGGCACTATTTGCATTTAACAAAAGCACTGCAGCCAAGGTACATCAAGTGAACTGAATTCAGAAGTAAATACTCTAGAAGCCACAGAACTGAAAGTCTTCTCTTCCTAAAGTGTTGTTTCCAATCTTAGGCAAGACTCTGCAGGATAGTCTTACCCCAAGTTCACAGAGATATGATTTCATGCAAAAATGTGCATTATTGCATGACCTGCCCAGTTCCCTCCATTGTCTGATCCCATTTCTGCATTATGATGGCTCTGATCTGATCTGAGAGATTTGAGTCTCCTCTTGACAGCAATGTCAGTTGAGACTTCTTTCAATGTGACTAATTCTCTTCTTTCTCAGCACGACGCCATTAGCTGCAAAAACTTTCAATACAGCAATAATTAATACACCTCAGCTTCAGTCTAAAAAGGAACAGACAATCTTCCTTTATAGCAGGTTTTTTTATAACATGGACATATATCATTGCTAAAACCATCAGTCAAACCTATTACACATACAAAATCAATCCCTTTTTCAACACTGACAATACAGCAATTTGATTACTATCAACATTAGATAAAATCTTTTTCTCTACCACTTTCCTGTGTAACCTTAATAAACAGGTCTGTCATCCTATACTTCAAAAAATCATCATCAATCAAAATTCCTAATGCGAGTGCTACTGAAAATTCTCCTAAGTGTTCCTCTTTGCCCAGATTCATCATTTCTTTTCTCAAATTTTCATACTCCTTACATTCAACAACATAATTAAAAATACTTTCTATCTCACTACAATTATCACACTGAGGACTATCAGCTTTGCCTATGATAAACAACCTATGCTTAATACCTACATGGGTAGACAGAAAACGGAACATTAAGCAACCATATTTTCTTTTTAATCTACTATAATTTTTCATATCAAAGCCAGGCTTCTTTTTCTGGGTAAGAGCTATATTACTACTATTATCCCAACTGAAAACAGGGTATATGTTGTCACTGCCAGATGAAGTCTCTGGTAGTGTCTTTAGAACAAGTTCAAATTCTGCTTTTGAGAAGGGTTTGTTGTAATTTGATACTGATTGTTGCATAGAAAGTTTTCTTGCTTTAGTGAAAGTTGTTGAATGTGGGCTGGTTCCTTCAAAGTGGATCTTTCTTACCTATTGTCTGGTGGAGATGACTTGCTCCTGCCTCAGCTTTTGTTTTGTTATCAGCAATCACTTGTCCTTGGTAGGTTGTTGGCCCCTGTGGATGGTGGTACAATTCTCTCCTATTCATCTTTTTTATGAAGGTATACACTTTTCCAAATGGATCCCTGAAGCTGAGATTTAAAACAAAATGCTTCCAAGAATCTGCTTTAGCTTGATTGTTTTTCTAAATTCTGCCTGGGCCAATATTTTTGTTCTATAATTTTCAATTGTCAGAATCTTGTTGTAATTGTTTGAAGCTTGGTTTAGTTTCTTCTTATTTAAGCTACACTGTTCATTCCACCATATTGGTTCATTCCTAGTCTTGTTGCCCAATGTTGTCTTGATGGGGATAGTCTTCTTAGCCACTTCCATCAGTAGATCCTGTAATCTTTCAATTTTCTTCTCTGTAGTCATAACTGTTGCCAGTTCTTCTTCAAGACTTATCCTTGTAAGTTGTTCCTAGAAGTAATCCCAGTTAACTTTCTTCAATTTAAAGGTAGGGCGTGTTGGTGGGGTTTGACTTCTTAGTGTAGATTCTTTATACTCAATTATCACTGGCTCATGATCACTGGTTAAGGTTGGTTCAGGAGTTAAACTTATATTTAGTTGATTGATTATTGCTACTGCAGAGAATGTCATGTCAATGGTAGAGTATACTCCTGTAATTGGGTTTCTTCTAGTTTGAAGTCCAAGTGGGGTGACTAGGCCAATGTCATCATTCTTATCCAGAGCACCTAGGATACCTATACCACTACGATTATGAGATCCACATAAACACCAGGCATCTGAATGGACATTAAAGTCACTATTAATGATAAAAGGCTCTTTGGCTTTAATCACTTTTTTCACTTTATTGAAAATGTCCTCTGTTTGTGGCTCATTTTCATTGGGGTTATATATATTAACAATAACTATTGTATCCCTCTTACCCAGGAATACTTGACAAGCTACCATCTCAATTTTAGAACTTGTGATGTCTTCAATATCTAGTTTTTGAAACATTAATGACTTTTTAATGCAAATTAATAGTCCTCCTCTTGACTGTTCTGCTCTATCTTTTCTTATTACTTCATAATTTCTAAGTCTCCATGAATACTGGGGTTGTAGCCATGTTTCTTGAAAGCATCCAACATCAATTTTTTCTTTTTCTAAATAGCACTCTAATAAATCCTTTTTGCCTTTCATAATAGATTGGATGTTAAAAGATAGCAACTTCATTCTGGTTTAGGCTATTTGCTAGATTCCAAACTTCTTCTACATTGATTTCAACTTTGAACAGTGAGTGCATAAGTTGACATAACTTCACTATCCTATCTTTCATTTCTAATTCCTTGATGTCTATCACTTCTGGCACTTTGGATACAAATAACACTAGCTGTTGAAGGTTTTTTTTTGGTTCAAGGGGGGGGGGTTGCTCTTTCACAGCCTTCTTATTCAGTGCATCTGCATAACTCTGGTATGCATTAGCTGCTCTTTTCATTGGTATATTTTGGGCAACTGCAATTTTTATGATTTCACGGTTTTGTTGGCGGGCTGGGCAGCTACCAGATGTCGTTCAATGGTTTTTTCCACAGTTAGCACAGACATACTTTTGGTATTTTCCTGACTCTTTGGTTTCTAGTTTTAAGGGACACTCATTAGAAGAGTGTTTGTTTGCACATCTCAAGCATACAGCATGTGGCAACCTACACTTTTCTTGAGTGTGGCCATACTTTTGGTATTTAAAGAACTGAATAATTGGTCAGTTGTATCCACAGTTCATATAATTATCCAGTATGATCATTCCCTATCTCACCCATTATAAAAAAAAAACCGGACCGGGGTGCGAGTGCTCCAGAGAACGTAGAAACATAAGCGGCGTCAGATCTTTTCACGGGTAGACAAGTCAGACGCGAAACAATCGGAAACAAGTGGAAACCCGCTATTAATAACTGCACGAAGAAGTGGGAGGAGCTTTTTGTTCGCACCGAGAACGAAGACCAGAAATGATCTGCGATAAGCTTACTGGATAATTATATGAACTGTGGTTGTATCTCTCAATACTTCTTTTTCTTCCATATAGCCAAATAGACTGGGGAAGAGAGTTACTCTCAAATGCAACACAAATACTCAGGCTATCTTCTAATTTTTTGGTCTCTCGGTTGTATCTTTTCAACCTCTTTAATTCCTTAATCTCAATATTAGTTTCTACTCTGGGGTCTGTCAGCAGTTCTTCCTTTGAATAATCTAGTGCTATTTGCTTGATTACACCATAGCTGACTTGTCTTTTCTCTTCAGATGCTACATCAACAACATCTAGCTTCTGAATTTTCATTAAAGTATCCAATGCAGTTTGTGATTGAACATATACTGATAGTCTATTTCTATCATAGTTTGAGTAAAAGTCAAATTTTTATGTTTGAAGAATTTTCTTAAGTTCTAGAGTAATTGCTCTGTCTGATGGAAGTTTTACCTGTGAGGTGAAAATCACTGTTAGATTAGTCCCTGACTCACTGCTTTTAAACTCACTAGCTGCCTCTATTCTGTTATTTCTAGCTCTGAATTTCTCTGGAAATCTTTCAACTATAGGAGGTTTTACAGTTTTAGAAGTTTCTTGCTCAAGAGGTTACCCACTTCTCTTACCATTTCTTTTCAGTAAATCACTGATCCCTTCAGCCTCCATAGGATTTACAACATTTGTGATGTCCTCCTCTTCTTCCTGGGGGAGGGGAGGATAATCAGCTGACAACCCTGAAAATCTATTATGGACACTTACTGAGGGTACAAATTGTAAATTTTGGGTTTGGGGTGCATGATATAAATGAGCTTGATGACTTGGATATGGCAGAGGTGCATAGTAAACTGTAGGGGGACCTTGAGTATCTTGAAATGTTGAGTGAGGAAATTGTATAGGTGTTTGATGGGGCTGTCCAGAGTATATTGGAAATGGCTGGGTGTGAGATGGTGAGTATGCTATGTGTGGGTGGTGAGAATGATGTTTGTGGAGGAGACAGTCCTACTAGTGCTGATCCTGTTTGTGTATGGTTTGTCTGTTGTGGATGGCTAAGTTCCCACTGTGACACTTCTCCCAGGGGGAACCCCCATTAGAGGGTGGGAATTCATTAATTGATCCTAATCCAAAATTGTAAATGCTCTTACCCGAAATCAAAACTTCAGAATACTTGAAATAGTCTAGAAAATAAGTCTGGGCAGAAATTTTTTAATTTTACTGCGTTGTCCGTTTTCCTCGATCCTTCTATGATGGCTCAATGCATGCATTGAAATATTTCAACTTATCTGGTTCAGTGCTTAGAGGTGTTAGATGGCGTTTTAATGGCTATACTGGACTGGATTGGTGTGAACAATTTTGCATTTTTGCTGTATCCATTCTGTGTGAGCTGTTTTTTGTGAGAAAAAAAACTGGATCTGTGTGAACCAAGGTTAGCTCAAGCACAATAGTTAGATTAATGAAGGGCACTTCTATTTTTCTTGCATTTTACAGTGAGAAATATTTTGGGGCTAGCCTCAAATTGCAAATTTCTGTGCAACTTTTGCTTGCTTAATTTGTCTTAGCTAACACTCTCCGAACATATCAACCTGGGCTGCATGGCTAAGATCTTCAACTTCTGTCAACAATTACTATGCAAATATGTTTGCCTCTCAGTTGTCCTACAATTTTTTTTTTTTTTTTTTTTTTAGTATTTTTTTTTTATCAAAACAAAGGTTAATTGAATTTATTGCCAGAAAGTTGTCCTAAAACTGGCTTCTGTGAAGCAGGTTTACATTCAGCAGAAATACTTAGAGAAGGGGCGTACATAGATGGAATGCAATTCTGTACAAGCAAAAGCAACAAAATGGAAATCTGAGTCCCCCAAAACTATGTTTGAACTATTATGGCAGCAAAGAAGAACTATTATGAGATCTAGTTGGAAAATGAAAGTTTTGTTGGGGAGAAATTACTAGTCAACTAGTTTGAAAATGATTTCGTTTTCTGTAGCAATGTTTGTTTCCAGCTAGTTGGAAAAATTAAGTTTTGCTGAGGAGAAGTTATTAGTCAACTAAGCAGAAAATGAATTGTTTTCTGGGGTAATGTTTGTTTCCAGCAAGTTGGAAAGAAAGTGTTTCTGGGGAGAAGTTACTTGTCAACTAGTTGGCAAATATAGATTATTTCTATAGGGGTAGGCCAAATTTTCTAACTAGATGGCAAAAATGTTTTCATTATAAGGAGATTGGATAGTAACATTTTATATAAGCTTATAAACTAATTTTTTCCAATAGTCAAAGAGTAGATATCCACTTTAAATGAATATTTCAACCCATTATCCAAGGGCTGTTTTCAGCAAAACAAACAAAGAAGAAAATGAACATGAAGGAACTCACATTAAAAGTCATTCTTTAAAAACTAAAATATTTTCAAAACAGCCATTACTTCAAGGAAGTTCAACCAGGACTGGTACATCAAGCAAAGTGAAAAAAGACGATTCATTCCAATGGAATAAAAAACATTTACAAACAAGCTCTTAAAGCTAATCTTGCCTGTTTGGTAGCCAGTCTAGAAGGTCTATCCATAATAGGTTGAGTGGAATTGTTTACTGGTTTTTAATGTAATTAGTTAATTAATTTTTAATTGAATTTGTATACAAGGTATTAAGTAAATATTGCCCCAAATCCCTATCTAAAGAAGTATTACTATTTATTTTGATTTTAATTTCAATTGCCTCTTGAACAACCTGTTTTATGCCTAAATTGTTGGTAATAAGGGAACTTTCTTCAAGAATCATTTTATGGTTAGAATTATCAAAGATATTACTGTTTAAAGCAGAATCAAAAGAAATATTTGTACTATTAGAATTTAAAGCTTTAGTTATGTCATCTTTGTGCTGTTGTAGGCGTTTTTCTAAATTTTGGTGGGTTCAACCAACATAGTAGTTGCCACAGTCACATGGTATTTGATAAACCCCTCTTTGGTGAGTAACTGGGGTTATATCTTTACCAGAATTTAGGAAGTTCATGATTTTAAAATCATTGGTAAATGCTACATAAAAACTATTTTGTGTGCAAATTTTTTTAAACTTGTAGTGAGTTTTGGAGCATATGGAAGGTAAATTATATTTGAGGGCTTAGTGGGAGCTTAGCATGGTAAAAGACCCTTGATTTTATGGGAGTGTCTTGCCAGTCTTTGGCTGATTGTATTGTCAATAAAGGCAATTGGATAACCCTTTTCAAAAAGTATGTCTCTGATGACGTTTAGTTCATCTGTGATGTGAGATTTGTTTCCTCCCTTAAAGTGGTTAAGGAGAATATTCCTAAATATTTTTACAGCAATGCCAATTAGACTTAATCCTTGGCAATTTTTTTACTCAGTTTTATCAGCTTTTTTATAGGATGGGAGAATAACTGGTGTCTTCCAATTATTTTGGAAACTTTTTGTCCTCCCTGTTTCTTCTAGGATATCATAGAGCTGTTCAGCTGTGCTTTGAGTATTTCTGCTCTTGATGGAGCGGCCAGCTCAACATCATACGCGTCTTTTTGAACACAAGGGATGAAATCACCAGGAGCTGAGGATGAGTATGGAGTGACTAAGGGTTGGATGTGATCTTTCCATATGACCAAATGCTCCTTCTGACAGCTAATGACTTTTTCTGATCTGTATTTGACAAGTTTAGACCCTGCAGCTTTCTTACCAGTTGATTCTCTAGGGATCTGGCACTTTAGAGCTACTCATCTGTTTTCTTTGCTCTCCAACTATTGACAGGGTTTTGATGGTAATCCAATAGTTTTGTTTGGCCTAGGATCTTTTTGGGAGTGTCTCTTGTTATTTTTTTGAAGGTCTCCCATCTTTGCTCTGGGTTGTGGTTTTTCTTCCCATTCTTGTTTATAGCATCAAAACGGTTCTTCAACCCCATGTTTAGTATTTGCCAAACTTTTTTATATTGTACCTTACCAGTGTCAATTCAATTGCTTTTGGGTTCTCTCCTCTCCAGGCTGTAACAAGCAGCAAGATTTTTGCAAAATCAAGCCTGCAATCAGACCATGATTTTGAGCCCGTTTCTGCACAGTTAAAAGAATACAAGTCCAATAATGAGCATCTCTAGCACTGACAGACAAGAATGAAGTCATTTGTGCTTTAGTAACACTGTCATTTGAGGGTAATGTTAAGAGATGGCTATGTTTGTGCTGTAATATGGTGTTGGTGACAATGAGATGATTCATCAAGGCATTGATTACCAGTATTTGCCCATTTTGGTACCTGTATCCCTGTCCAAAGTTTCCAAGGACTTGGGTAGGGGTCTGACCAGACAGCTAACTCTCAAATTGAAGTCCCCAGCAGCAATCAGGTAGGCTCATACAGCAACTGAAGAGGATACTTGTTGCAAATTGGCATAGTAGCATTGGCGGCAACACAAGTAGGGATATATGTGAAGAGAATGAATACATTTTCTGGGCTTCCTTTAAGCCTAATTCTGGCCAGTCTGGGAGAAACAGGTTCCCACTCAAGGAGTGCATTTCAGTTTGTTTTTTTTTTTGCTCATATTGAAACCAACACCATGGAGTCCCGAGTTATTGTCTACTCAAGAGAAGAAAAAGTGAAACTACTGTAGCGTTTTGGGTGCTGTAATTACTGTAGAGCCAGAAAAAGGGATTCTACTCTTGGAAATGCATAATGTATCAATGTTGTACTTCTCCATCTCATTGACAAGGACTAGTTTTGAATTGACAAGGACTTGTTAGCAGACTAGTCTTGAATTTTCAAATCAAGTTCTTGTCATTTCAATTTTCTGCTTTTATGATGCAGCATTAAAGTTTAAAGACAATCTTGGCCTTTTACAGCAATATTTAACTATAATTGGGGCTAGGTATTTGTCAGCTATAAACCTGGCTATCAGGTTCTTTTTGGGGGAAGGGGGTATAAACCCTCTCTGAAAACTAGGATTCAAGAACTATGACAGGCCCATAGGTTCTTTCCAAAGGAACTTCAACTCTATTTCTCTTCCCTTATTCAAAAACAAACTTAAATGATGGCTGATGCAAAATAATCATATGGGTAGAGTGCCTAAGATATATCCTACATGTATCAATGTGAGCTGGGCTGTGTTCAACTTTCATGTGGTGTTTTTATAAGTGAATGCTTAGAGTAATAGTGGAAGGTAGCTTTTTTTTAAATTAGGAGGAAAGATTGGAGCTTGGAACAGTAGTTTTCCTTTCTGTATGCTTAATACAACAAAAGATATAAAGAAACTGCATTATACTAGTTGATAGTGCTTGTGGACAAATTAATGCTGACATTTGCTTTTCAAAGCAAGTTCTCGCCATTTAAATTTTTGGCAATTAAAAAAATGTAGGTCAATTTCTTAAATTAAACAATTCCTCTTTCATTTTCTCTTTCAGTATCTATTCAGTGTCAGAAATAAATTAAACTTAAGAGACATTTGGAAACTTCATTTTCAATATGTTTTTCACCAAATATAAACACAACTAGACAGTATATAAGATTTGTTTGATAAGACTTAGATTACTGGTATCTAATTTTTTTCAATTTAGATTGATAATTCTTCGATAAAATCTTCTTTTTTGGGGGGGGGGGGATATTGACACACAGTTTGTTTTTTTTATGTTTTCTACGTAATTTTTTTGGTTTTTTTTAATCTTAATAATTGAACTGTATACTCTCATTTCTCTGTCAAAAGAGAACCAAGCCATTTCTTTGCACATCTTGTTTTTTATTTTGTGGATTAATCAAATGAGGGGTAACACAGCTCTTTCCCCAAAGCTATTGTTCAGAACTTAAATTTGACAAAGTGTGCCCTTCAGTAAGTAAAGAGACAAAGTGAATAAACAGGTTCTGTTATTGTTCAGCTCCCCAGAGGGGTTTGATTAATCTTCAGTTGGGAAAGCTAATAAATGTAATTTCATTTATAATACAGTTGAAATATTTAATACATTAATAATGTCTGGTCAGAGAGAATAACAGTTATTGTTGTGTCAAAGCGAGTTAAAAGAAATACCTATTTATTGTATTCAAATGTATTAAGGTTATTTGATACCTTTAGCAGTGGTCTTCAAACTATGGTATGCATACCCCTTGGGGGTATGCAAAAAATTTTAGGGGATACGCGACCGGCCAACAAAAAATAAAACAGCTCTTTTAACTCTAGGACTGGCAATTTTATTTAAATTTTAGCTATAGTTTACTTAGTACTAGTAACTGAGAAGGGGTACCTAAAATTTTTGTGGGTAAAAAGGGGTATAGTGTCTAAATAAGTTTGAGAACCACTGCCCTAAAGGATCACCATATACCACTGTAGAGAAATTTATACAGTAAGCTTATCTTAAAAATATTTGTCTACTGCAGTCTTGACGCATATAAAAGCTCCTCTTATTTTCTCTGTGTAAATGAGCCAGTGTATATTTCTCAGTAGCTCAAGCAACTTTGAATAATGGTGCAAATTTGTATTATTCATGATTGCCACAGTATGAGTATATACCAGTAGCAAAATCTTTTTCCAATTATGAAGCACATTTCTTAGCGTGTAACTAGACTCTAAGCATTTACGTTACAGGCATAGATAGACTGAGCATATACATCAGAGTCACTGTTTCAGTTGTTACTTGGTTTTCCATTGGAATCATTTGTCATTGCACGTGCGCGAAGGCGTGTCTATGAATGCTACGTGGTTTTAGATCTGTGTCAAAAATTTTCAATGGAGAGTATAGGACTTTTTGCTACTGTATATTACCTTTACTGTGATGGTTGCTGAAGCAGAAAAAAAATGGGGTGAGCCGGCAAAGTGGTTTGCTTGCTACTGTCCTCACAGGTATGACCTAACTGAGTGGCCTGTCCAGGATTTCTTAAAGGGGGTTTTGATTAAATTTTAGAAAATACAGAAATTTTTAGTGCTAACTTCTGATCTGCACTACAACAGGGAAATAGCCGGAATTTCATAAATAGTGGGAGAGGGATCCATGAACTGGAGGGACTATTTGAAATTTGGCACAAAATCTTTCACCACAAAGGGACAGCTTAATATTTTTAGCACAGATTATCTATTAGGTCTCACAATAATCTATTGTTCTAGATGGTAAGTTTTTGCCGTGGAGGGTCAAAACTTTTTTGTTCTTGGTAAGGAAAAATATTCCCTTCTTCTTCTTCTTCTTCAATTATAGGCTTCGGATGAATCCATTTAACCTTTTTCGTATTGTATGATTATGTCAGGGGTGTCCTGGGAAATCAAATATAGAGATTAGACTATTATTATTCAATAATAGGCTTTATACATCATTGATGAAACCACCTATATTTAGGCAGTTAAAGACAGCTTTGAACAATTCAGCATCATCAGTTGAAGAGTGTCTCCTTTGTGTTAGTTGGTCAATATTAGGGGTTAGCTTGAGGCGCTTGAATATAGCAGATAAAGTTAGCCATTCTTTTTTATGGTTGAGAGTTGCCACAGGGCAACCATGGTTGATGGTCTCATCATAGGTTTGACATAGGCGGCAAAGAGGGCTGATTACTGTTGGAATGGTTGTGTTTTGATAGAGATAAGTTTGGCTGTTAAGGCCAGTAGCATTTGATCGTATTCTGTGGTACATCTTTGAGTCTTTCCGGGATGTAAATGGAGAAAGGTTTGGTGGACATTGGTTTGTTAGATAAATTTTTAGGCGCCAATGGTTTACATCTCTTACTGGGATAGGTCTTCCAGAAATTATTTCAAGCTGAAGGGCAGATTTAGCTATTTCATCTGCCTTGTGGTTCCCTTTTATACCCATGTGACTTGGGATGTACTGGAATTTTGTGGATATACCTTGTTTAAGTAGTTGGTTCAATAGTACAAGAGTGGTGGAGGTATCATTGTCTGGGTAGTCTGAATGTTCTGGTGATATTGAGGCAAGGGCTGATTTTGAGTCTGAATAAATTATAAGCGGGGTGTTTCTTGGGGGGTTTGGCATCTTTATAATGGTTTCCAATGCAATGTTGATGGCAGCTATTTCAGCTGTCATGATACTCTCATCATTTTGGAGCCTTTCAGCAGCTGCTATACCTAAAGATGGGAAGTGGACTCCACAAGCAGTCCTGGAATCTGTTTTTGAGCCATCCACAAAAATTGGGAGGTGGTGGATATATCTCTGAGACTCTAATTCATGAAATAATGATTTTACATAGGCAAGGGAAAGGTCTGTTTTAATAGCTGGCGCAAACAAAAGGTTCACTTCTGGGTAGAGGTTAGCCCAGGAAGGTATCCGGGGGTAAATTTGAAATAAAGAAGATGAAGGAATGGGGTAGGTCATTTGGGTGGTTGCAAATTCCCGTGCAAGGCCCCTAAAAGCTCCAGGGTTTCTTAGCCAGTCATGTAATCTATGGGAACTGTTACCTTCAATTTTTGTAAAGTAGCGGGCAAGTAGAATGTTTCTACGCATGGTAATAGAGGTGAGACCACTTTCACTGAGGAGGAAGTTGGTTTTGGTGTGATTCCTGAGGCCAAGTATAGCTCGGATCATAGTATTCTGGACAGTCTCCAGACTGCATAGTAGGGTATTTGAGCATGAGCCATATACAATTAGTCCATAATCAATCTGAGATCTAATATAAGTCTTATAGAAATTTATTAGAGTTTTTTCATGGCAACCCCAAGGCGTATTGAGTAGCCTTTGTAGGATACGCATTTTCCTGAGGCATTTTATTCTCACATTTTCAATGTGGAGCCTGAAGGTTAGTTTTTGGTCTAGAGTGAGGCCAAGATATTTGATGTGTTGTTGCTCTTGGATGACAACACCATTTAGGGTTAGTAGGGCAGATTGGGGATTTCTCCTGTTATGAAACTGTACTATAGCTGATTTTGATGGGGAGGTGGGTATGCATGAATTGTTGGAGAAACATTCAAAGGCATAAAGCGACTTTTGTAACTTGGATTGGGCTAGTTCAAAATCATTTGAGGTAGACCATAGGACTATATCATCTGCAAACTGAATATTTGTTTGGGGTAGGTTGAGATCCCATAAATATAGTGAAAACAGGAGACAGCTGAGGACAGCACCTTGGGGAAGGCCTTTGGAGACAGACTTTTTAGAAGAGATGTAGGAATTTACTTAGAGAACAAAAGAGCGTTCGGATAGGTAACTTTTAAAGAAATTCACTACAGGTATTGGAAAACCCATTTTTGATAATTTTTGCAGTAGGAGTGGATGTTGGATATTATCATATGCGTTTTGGAAGTCCAAGAAGGCTGCAACCAGGATTTGGTTGTCTTTCAGACACTCAGATATGGCGTTGGTTAGGCGAACAAATGCATCAATGGAAGAATAATATTTCCTAAATGCTGTTTGGGTATGTGGGATGAGATGGTTAGACTCAGCAGACCAATACAATCGGGAGTGGATTATCTTCTCATATAATTTTCCCAGAACTGGGGTAATCATAATGGGTCTGAAGGAGTTGGGGTCCTCTTTGGGGTTATTTTGTTTTAATATGGGGATGATGAGTGATGTTTTCCAAGCAGATGGGAAGAAGGAATTACTCCAGGCATTGTTGAAGAGAGATAAGAGTACTTTTTTAAACTCTATTGGAAGGTGTTGGAGTAAAGATGGATGGATCTGGTCGTGGCTGCAAGATGTTTTGGGTTTGATTGAATTGATTGCTTTATTAAGCTCAATCATTGTAAAATCTTGGAGTAGATACTTGGACCCAGGCAAGTCAAAATGGGGTGTTAAGCTGATCTGAGGTGGATTATGAGGGGTGTTTTTGAATTTCTTCTCATTAAAATCTGCTAAAAATTTAGCCTTTTCTTCATTGGTTTCCAGCTGCTGACCATTTAGAGTTAGCTGGTAATGGAAGGGGTTCTGTGTAGAGAATTTGCCACACATCCTGTCTAGGAATTTATGAATCTTTGACTCTTGCGTTTTGTGGGACACTGATAAGAGAAAGTTTTTGCAAGCCTCTTCTTTTGCAAGTTTGATTGTTCTCTTAAGTTTTGCCTCTGCTTGTAGCTTTGCAATATATTTTTCAGTGGATGGATTTCTCTTGAAGGATCTGATGGCATTCCTTTTATTGTGCCAAGCCTCTTGCCAAGAGGATGTCCACCATGGCTTAGGGGGTTTGTTATTCTTCAGTGTTTTAGGGCGTTGGGACTGGGGTATGGTAAGTTTTGCAGCATCAAAAAGTAGTGATGTGAGATTTTTGGAGAGTTGGTTTGGGTCAGTGGAGAGTGAAGAGTAGTCATGGTTTGAGAGAATGTGGGAGAAGTTTGGCCAGTCTGCTTTTTGCCACACATAGTGGGAAATGAAATTGTCAATGATGGCTGGGTCACCAATTTTTGTGCATATGGCAAAATGGTCACTTAGGAGGTTGTCCCTTGAATTTTTCCTCTTTTATACTCTTCTTTTGGGCCATAAAAATGTCCTTCGAAATTTGATGTAGGACCTTTGTTTTTCTTTTAATTAATTAAAAAAAAACTTTCCGAAAAATAAGTTTTTCAAAGAAAAGTAAAGGCCATTTTAAACTTAAGCTCAGCAGATACAAATTCCTGTCAAAATTCAAACTCAAAATGACCAGAAATTACTATTAAAGAATAAATGAAACCCAAAACTAAGAGAAATCAAATAAACAATCATAGCAAAAAACATAGAAAAAGTAATAATATAAATGAATAAATAGATCTTAAAGCGAGTAATGCTTGAATATGAAAATCATTGAATATGAAAATCAAGCTTAAAACAAAAAAAAATGTTTTTCTATTGAAGTATAAATGAAACTTAAAACGAACAGAAATTAAAGAAACTATCAATGCAAACAAACATACAATAGATATTAATGTACATGAGTAAATAAATCTTAAAACGAGTGAAACTTAAATTGAATATGCAAATCAAGCTTGAAACGAACAAAAATCAGTTTCGGTATTGCTTCCTTCTCTCATTATAAAAGTCTAAAACCTACTGTGTAGTGGTGCTTTACTGAAAGCTTTATGCGTCTTGAACAGTCTTGGAAACTATAAACAACATCAAATTGAATATTTGATATAAAATGATATTAGTTGTTAAATGATTCATCTGTTCAAGAATTTATTTCACTGTAATTCTATTTTTATTTTCAATGTGGTAAGAACTGGAAAAGAAAATATTTGTAATATAATTCGTTTTCAGTGAAGCGCCAATGACGCAGTAGGCTTTTGGTTTTTATTTACAGTTCAGGAAGGTCGCAGTATCCAAACTGTTGTTTGTAATGAAACTATAATTGTCTTGAACAACTTTAGAAAGAACCAATAAAATAAACTGAATATTTGATGTATAATGATATTAATTGCTATAAGCTGATCAGTTCAAAATTTTACCATAATTTTAATGTTTATTTTCAATATTAAGTACAAAGGAAATATTTGTAATAAAATTGGTTTTCAGTAAAGTGCCAATGACGCACCTCGGAGTTTTTATTATCTGATGTTTGAACTATTTTTAACAAAAGGGCTATCTCAATATTTTTATCGGTTGGGTTTGAGGGGAAAGGGCGTGGGGGGGGGCTAATTGCCCTTCGATCTCTTTTGACTCTTTAAAAGTGAACTAGAACTTTCTGTTTTCATCCAAATGAGCCCTCTCTGAAGTTTATACGAGCATCCCTTCTATAAGAACCATATATACCCTCAGAGTGTAACTTCCAACGCCTGTCCCCGGGCCCTGGGGGGTTGTGTCGAAATTTTAATTGGATGCGTTTTGGGAAATAAGGGCGTGGAAGGGGGGCTACTTGCCCTTCGATCACTTTTGACTCTTAAAAAGTGAATTAGAACTTCCAATTTCCAATCAAATGAGCCCTCTCTGAAGTTTATACGAGTATACCTTCCATAAGAACCATACATACCTCCAAAGCATAACTTAAAACGCCTGCCCCGGGCCCTAGGGGTTTCTGTCGACCCCGGAGTTTTTTTTATCTGGTGTTTGAACTCTTTTTAAAAAATGGTTATCTCAAAATTTTTGACTTTTGACAAAATTGTTTATAGAACTCTCGATATCCAATCGAATGAGCTCCCTTTGAAGTTTATACGAGGACCCATTCTATATGAAGTGTCTGGGGAAAAAAACATAAATGGGGAGGCTAGCTGCCCTCCGATCCCTTTTCACTCTTAAAAAGTGAATTACAACTTTCAATTTCCAATGAAATTAGCCCTCTCTGAAGTTTATAAGAGCACCTTTTCCTTAACAGCTATATATGCCCCCCGGGCATAACTTACAACACCTACCCCGGGTCTTGAAGGATTATGTCGATCCCGGAGTTTTCGTTAGATGATCATTGAACCATTTTGAAAACATGGCTCTCTCAAAGTTTTATCGGATGGGTTTGAGGAAAATAGGGCGCGAAGGGAGGGGGGGGGGCTAGTTGCCCTCCTATCTCTTTTGACTCTTTAAAAGTGAACAAGAACTTTCAATTTCAAAACAAATGACCCCTCTCCGAAGTTTAAACGAGCATCCCTTCCATAAGATTTATATATGCCCCCAGAGCATTAATTACAACGCCTGCCTCCGGGCCGTCGAGGGTAGCGTCAACACAGGAGTTTTTCTTATCTAACCTTTGAACTATTTCTAATGAAATGGCTATGTTAACATTTTTATCGAATGAGCTTGGGGAAAAAAGGGTGTGTGGGGAGGGGAGGGGTCTAGGTACCCTCCAATCTCTTTTGACTCTTAAAAACTGAACTAGAACTTACAATTTCCAATCAAATGAGCCCTCTCTGAAATTTATACAAGAATCCCTTTCATAAGAACCATATACGCCCCCAGGACAACACTTACAACGCCTACCCCCCAGGCCCTTCGGGTTTGTGTTGACATCGGAGTTTTTGTTATCTCATTTTTGAACAATTAAAAAAAAAATGGCTATCTCAAAATTTGTAGCGGATGGGTTTTGGGAACAAAATGCGTGGGGGGGAGCGAATCGCCCTTAAATCTCTTGAATCTTAAAAAGTGAACTAGAACTTTTAGTTTCCAATCAAATGAGCCCTCTGTGAAGTTTATACGAGCATCCCTTCCATTAGAACTATGCATGCCTTCAGGGCATAACTTTCCTCGGTCCCTGGGGGGTTGTATTGACACTGGTGTTTTGCTTATCCGACCTTTGAACTATTTTTAACAATGCCTATCTCAAAATTTTCATCTGATGATTATGGAAAAAGAAGGCGTAGGGGGGGGGGTAGTTGCACTCGGATCTCTTTTGACTCTTAATATGTGAACTCGAACTTTCGATTTCCAATCAAATGAGCCCTCTGAAATTTATACGAGCATCCCTTTCATAAGACCCATATATACCCTAGGGCATAACTTATAACGCCTGCCCCTGGGCCCTGGGGGTTGTGTCGACACCTGAGTTATTGTTATCGGACTTTTGAACAATTTTTAGCAAAATGGCTATCTCAAAATTTTCATCGGATGCATTTGGGAAAAAAGGAGTGGGGGGGGGGGCTAATTGCCCTGCAATCTCTTTTGACTCTCAAAAACTGAACTGGAACTTTCAATTTCCAATCAAATGAGCCTCTCTGAAGTTTTTAAGAGCATCCCTTCCATAAGAACCATATGTTCCCCCAGGGCATAATTTACAACACCTGCCCTCGGGCACTGGGGGGACTGTGTCGACCCCGGAGTTTTTGTTATATGGTCTTTGAACTATTTTTTTTTAAATGGTTATCTCAAAGTTCTTATCGGGATGGGTTTGAGGAAAAGAGGGCATGGAGGGGAGGGGGCTAGTTGCCCTGGGATCTCTTTTGATTCTTAAAAAGTGAACTAGAACTTTCATTTTCCAATCAAATTAGCCCTCTCTGAAGTTTATACGAGCATCCCTTCCATAAGAACCATATATGCCCTCAGGCCATAGCTTACAACGCCTGGCCCCGGGCCCTGGGGGGTTGTGTCGACGCCGGAGTTTTTGTTATATGATCTTTGAAGTATTTTTAAGAAAATAGCTATATCAAAATTTTTATCAGATCGATTTGGGAAAAAAGGGCGTGGGGGGGGGGGCTGGTTACCCTCTGATATCTTTTGAATCTTAAAAACTGAATTAGAATTTTCAATTTCCAATCAAATGAGCCCCCTCTGAGGTTTATACGAGCATTCCTTCCATAAGAACCATATATGCCCCAAGGGCAAAACTTATAACCCTTGCCCTGAAGACTGTGGGAGGAGTATCCTGCTCAAAGATATAATTTCCAGATCTTTCAACTACGTTGAACAAAATGGCTATCTCAAAATTTTGATTGGATGTGTTTGGCGAAATGGTAAGCGTCGAAGGAGTGTAGTTGCCTTCCTATCATTTTCGACTATTCAAAAGGGCACTAGCCATTTAAATTTCCAATCGATTGAGCCCTTTTTAAAGTTTATACGACAACGCTTTCTATAAAAACCTTATATGCGCCCAGTACATGACTTACAACAGTTGCCCTGAGGGCTGGGGGGTGGTTGTCATCCTCAAAGACCTAATTTCCAGAATGTTCAACTACGTTGAACAAAATTGCTATCTAACAATTTTGATTGGATGTTTTTGGGGAAAAGGTGGGCGTGAGAGGGGGGTTGGTTGTCCTCCAATCACTTTCGACTATTAGAAAGGACACTAGCCCTTTGAATTTCCAATTGAGTGAGCCCTTTTTGAAATTTCTGCGACAAAGCTTTCTATAAATACGTTATATGCCCCCAGGGCATAACCTAAAACCCTTGCCCTGAGGGCTGTGGGGGAGTGTCCTTCTCAAAAACATAATTTCTGTCTGCAAATCAACTATGTAGAACAAAATATATGTCTCAAAATTTTTATTGGATGTGTTTTGGGGAAATGTTGGGCGTGGAAGGGATGTTAGTTGCCTTCCAATCACTTTTGACCCTTATAAAGGGCACTAGAACTCTCGATTTCCAATCATAGCCTTATCCAAGAAAATACTCAAACGTCTGTTAAGAACTGTTTGTTGTGAAATTCTTAGTGAGTTTTCAGAAAATTGAAGGATATCAAAAGAATTGTATGTGTATTATAAGAAGACCATAAAGTAATGCTTGTTGTTATTCTTGTTGTAAATATTCTGCCACAAACTGCAAATTACGCAAAACTTCTCAAGAGAAAGCATATTTTTATTACTCATTAAGTTAACCCTCACAATTCTTTTCATTATCTTTCAAATTCGGGTTACGTGCAAGTTTGGTATAAAACTTGGAATGTTTCAGAATTGTGGTAAGATTATTTAAAATTATTTAATCATTCTAGTTACCAAGTTTTTTTGTCAGTTTCTTATCAAACTTTGTTTTGTCCAGGGCATGTTTGGAGCCAGAGGGAGGGGGATTATGATCCCTCACTAGATCTACCAATGGCCTTGCTTGCATAATTTGCTGTAGCTTAATTATTTATCTTGAATATGACGTAGCGAAAGATTTTTGCAGATGTCAAAGCAGATGATTTTAGTTTTGTGCATTTCTAGGATTTTCGTTTTTGGAGAAAGGAAGAGGTTGATTTTTTTAAATATTATTATTATCTCCTTAATGAGCTCCTCAGTACCAACCACCTAATCTCCCTTTGAGAAAAAAATTGATAAAACTATGGAAGATAAATATTAATGCAAAGTGCCTAATTTCCTAATCAAGTGTCATCACTTTATGCCATTGTTCAAATAAAACTTATTTTTACCATGATATTATCCTTATAAACTCGTTCTTTGTTTTTCTTTCCATTCTCAAGCCAATGTTATCTTTACCTTTTGTATTATTACAGCCATACCAATTATTTTCCTTTTTCTTTTTTATTTCTTCAACGTATTGCATTCTTCCTTATCCCCTAGATGGTCGATTTGTCTTATTTCTTTTCCTGTTCTCCAGGCTGCGAATACCGATACCACACGCCTGCCTATCTGTGAAAAATCTAAAGTCGCTTATGTTTCTTCTGGTTTATATGTTGTTTGGAGCAGCTGTATCTCGGCCCGGCTTTGTCTAAAATTTGAGATAGGAAATGACTGTACTGTTTATATATCTCTACAGTGCCCTATCTCATCCATCATAAAAATTTTTAGTTTGCGAGGCCAAACTATTTAAAATTGATTGCTATAACTTGTAGAGCTTGGACAAGAGATCTGAGTAAAGAACAGAAAACTATAAGCTGAAATCTTCTTTCAAAAATATTAGAAAAACCATTTGTCTTCTGTTTTGTGCTAGAGATATAAATATTGAATTGTAACAAAACTTACATCATTAAAAAGTGTGAATTTTGTTTTTTCAATTAAATAGAGTAAAATTTTCTTTTTAAAGTTCAGAAAAGGGCGGTCCTTAAAAATGTTCTTGCATACCTGCTAGAAAAACTGTAAAAATGGCCTCAGAGGAAATATCAATTGAGCGATTTGGGAGCTTTAGGAGCTCCCTATGGTGCTACCTGTTTTAATTGAAAACCATTGCAAGATATTGGATGTAAACTTTCGTTGTCTTTTTCAATAAAGTCTCATAGTCAAACCATAGATTCTCAGCAGCTCTTGATTGTGGCTAGTCCCCATGGAGAATTCACTTATTGACCCTTTGTTTTTGTGACAGTCAGCTGACGCTGAGATCAGCAAAATTATTTTAGGTATATTAGATCCCCTTGATATCCTATAGAAATTTTATCATCTTGTATAATGACTTATTGCTACATCGTCTGACTTCTTTTTGGCATATTTTCATTATACCCAGTGATAATACCCGGTTAATTGGCCCATAATGTTATCCCTCAAAGTGGCTTGCTAGACCAGTGACTTACTGGTAAATCTGGCATGAGCACACGCGCATATAATAAGCAAGAATATTGACCTTTAAATTCTTTCAGGATATGTTGGTGCACAACTTTGTTGCTACAAGGAATGGTCTGACATTCAAATTTCATTTCATAATTGGATCAAATTCTATCTATATTTGGGTTGGAGATTCCAGCTATAACATGAAAGATTTATCGATTGGCACGCCTCTTTGTGTTAATGGTCTAGTTACTGCAACCCAATTATCTGGGGATTTTGCATCAGCAACATCAAGAGAACTTGCAGAAAGATTTTCGAAGAAAACCAAAAAAGTTGTATTTGTCAGTTTTAACGCCACATCTGACGACCCTGGATTAATGCTTTTTCTACAAAAAAACATAGAGGAACAGCTAAAAAGCTTAGATATTATGAATTAACGTTAATAACCAAGTTGTGACATGCATATTTTCTTGTGATCAGTGGTGGTGTCTTTTGTGATACGCATTACTAAAAATAATCCTTACAAAATGTTTTTACTTTAGTTTCAGTGGTTGTGAAAATCTTCAGGTTTTCGCACAAGTGTTAACTCAAGGTATTGGCTATGCAGCCACTGTATTGCTCACAGTGCTACTCACTCGTTTGTATCGAGTAAAATTGAATTGAAGTTATCAGGTTAGGTTAGGTTACTTGAATTTTTTTTT
Source organism: Artemia sp. Qi Xiang Cuo (assembly GCF_049724085.1). Lineage (NCBI taxonomy): Eukaryota > Metazoa > Arthropoda > Branchiopoda > Anostraca > Artemiidae > Artemia > Artemia sp. Qi Xiang Cuo. The sequence goes on from NC_142795.1 coordinate 50,011,051, forward strand.
CTTTTTCTTTTCTTTTTCCTGCTATTCATGGTTTAGAATATGTATTATTTACCTAGCAATTTTTTTAGCATTGTATAAATTTTTGTTTTGAATAAATGAATGCACATTTGAAGGTTTGCACTAACTAGTTTTTGAATTTACAGATTTTCCAGTTAATTGAGAACAGACAAGTGCTACGGAAAATAAAATAAAAAATAAAAGAAAACACATCTTTCGTTTCTCATTTTGTTTTTGTATAGGCCTAGCTTTTGTGTTTGTTTTTTGTGTGTGTTTTTTCTGTTGATAAAGGCTTCCAGGTATAAAGCCGAAATATTCGAACTTTTGTTATTATTTGTGCAAAAGTTTTTTTTTGTCTATTTCACTGCCTTATTCAAATTAAATTACTTTAAGGAATTTTTATTTATAGGACTGCGCTATGGTAAAGAGGATGCACTCAAATTTTCACTCTTACTAGGCTCAAATTACATAGACTGGCAAGAAAGACAGAGACATTTTCAATGCATAAAGATCCAGAGAAACTTTGCTAACATATTGGATCACTTGTTAATTCTATTATTTGCTTGACACCAGTGTTTTAGATATAAGAAAAATTATAGTGGATCAATAGAGAAATACTTTACCGAGTGGCACATCAAAGCAATTGATTGCACATCCAGAACAACCAGTGATGAAATCATTAGAGACTGATTAATTTTTGGAGTTAGGCAAAATTAGATTTTTTTAATTACTAGTTAACAAAGATGTAGATCTAGCTCATAGATTTATAATTTTAAATAGATACCTGATCTCATATGAAACCGCTTGCAAAACCTGAGCCGATAGGAAACTAACTTTGGTGGAGGAAACAACTGGGTAGGTAGACATGGCAGGGTAGGTGCTGATTTCCTTCTTTAAAAAACGCATTGGCGATGACAGGAATTTTTATAGACTAAAGCAAAGACATAGGCCTTAATAGAAATATTTTAGGAGAATGTTAGACCTTCATTCACAGGAGGGGGGGGGCAGGAATAGTCTACATTTTTTTGCTGATAAATCGCTTTTATCATAGGCAGCGGAATAGCGCTGCCTAAGTAAAGAACGATGTTGGCACAATGTATTTTTTTTCCTTTAGACCCGGGCACTTCGTATCGAAGGAGTTGTCGTAGAAACTTAGACAAGGGCTCATTCGATTGGAAATTGTAATGGCTAGTCCGCTTTTTAATAGTCGAAAGTGATTCAAGGGCAACTAACACCCCATGGACGCCCACTATTTCCCAAAACACATCCAATCAAAATGTTGATATAGCCATTTTGTTCAACGTAGTTCATTTCCAGATAGAAATTATGTTTTTCAGGAGGACACTCCCCCACAGCCCACAGGGCAAGGGCTGTAAGGAATGCCCTGGGGGCATATACGGTTTTTTATTGAAGGCTTTGTTGTAGAGACGTAATAAAGGGCTTATTCGATTGGAAATTGAAATGACTAGTGCCCTTTTTAATAGTCGAAAGTGATTGGATAGCAACAAACCCTCCTTTCGGGCCCACCTTTTCTCCAAACACATCCAATCAGAATTTTGAGATAGCCATTTTGTTTAACGTAATTGAAAGTTCTGGAAATTAGGTCTTTGAGGATAACAATCCCCCCCCCCACAGCCCTAAGGGCAAGGATCGTAAGTTATGCCCTGGGGCACATAAGGTTTTTATAGAAAGCGTTGTCGTAGAAACTTCAAAAAGAGCTCATTCGATTGGAAATTGAAATGTCTTAGTGCCATTCTTAATAGTCAAAAGTGTTTGAATGGCAACTACCACCCCTTTTACGCCCACCAATCGCGAAACCCAACCATTCAAAATTTTGTGATATCTATTTTGTTCAACATAATTGAAAGTTCTGGAAATTATATCTTTGAGCAGGAAACTCCCCCCCCCCCCCAGTCTTCAGAGCAAGGAGCGACATTAAAACTTAAAACGAACAGAAATTATTCCTTATATTAAAGGGGCTGTCCCCTCCCCAACGCCTCACTCTTTACGCTAAAGTTTGACTCTTTCTCACAACTCTTTTTTTAAACAATAAAAAACTTTAGTGTAAAGAGCGAGGCGTTGAGGAGGGGACAGCCCCTTTCATACACGGAACAATTTCGGTTCGTTATAAGTTTTAATGTCGCCCCTTACTTTCATTTAGAAAAAACTTGTTTTCTTTATTTAATAAAATACAAGAAGCCAAATCACTTCACGATAATATGCGTTAGTTAGCAACAGAACATTCACGGTGTTGAATCAGGAGGCAGTAGTATATAGACTGCCTATTATAGTACTTCATCGGATGCATACAAAAAAATGGATGAAGATAGAAAGAACTAGTGGCCAAACTGTATCACACAAAACAAGGAATCGACATGACAGTCAGAATCAACGCAAGTGCTGAAGCAGACATAATAATAGTTGAGACTCTTAACAAGATGTCTCCACAACCAAAAATGGTACCAATCAGATACAAAATTGCTATTTGGCTGGTATGAACACAAGATCGAAAAAGCGGTAAAGGGTTAAAATTGCTTACCAGTTAAGGTAAGTCTGAGGGAATGGTGATTCTCACGCCACGTGACATAAATGTTAGAACGTGATTAGAATAACATCATGAGTACCAGTCTGCGGAAATGGTTAGCGGTGACAAGGTGATCTTACGACTTGACCTAGCTTCGCTTCTCGGCTATGGTCGCTATAATACGCAAGTACCCAGGTAATCAACGCTACCATAAGACTCCAAAGAGAAGAAGTCACACTTTACAGAGAAGTAGAGGATTCACAGAGAGGTGATCAAACTTTACAAAGTGGTGCAGCGGTTTTTGCCGGAGAGGATTATAGTTCTTACCATGGGCGTAGGCAGCATATTGTCTAGGGGGGGGGGCAGTCGATAATGTGATGGAGTTTTATCAACTGCTTTTTCCAAACTATCTGCTTTTTCAGCCATATCTAATGTAAATTTGAAGTTTTAGGGGGGGCAGCTACCCCCCCCTCCCTACGCCCATGGTTCTTACCAATTCAATCTGCAACTGTTACATATCAAGTTAATATTTTCTGTTGAGGCCCATCACCTACATTGTCGTCGTAAGTTTCTTAACCTTCCAATTTTGGTAAAATTCATCTTTGTCAGCTGTAATTGTGGCATAGACTATCGGCTGAAAGCCGTTTCGGCTCGTGCATAATTGTATTACTGGTATGTGCTAAAAAAAACTTCTCATCAGTTAACGTCAGAAGTTGAGAATTGTTGCTGTTTGCATTGTCAAAGATTCTAGTTTCAGTTCCAGGTTTCAACTTCAGTTCTAGGTTCCCGCTCCAGAGTTCAGTTTTTGAAGAAAAAAAAAGGTGAAGAACGTCGAAGGACAATTTACGAAAGTAAGTCATGCATTTTAAATTCGCACGCGAGTAGGAAATCTGTTAGGAGTGTTGAATAACGATTTTTCCTTGTTTTTACAGCTTTGACTTAATTAATTTGTTTTACTCATTTTTTTTTCTTTCTCTTTTAAAATGGGTGCAATTCCAATTTTAGATCCTGAATTCGATAAAGATATTGCTTCATCCCTTTTAAAGGAAATAAGAAATAAAGGTTTAAATTTTCTTTTGAATTTTGACTCTTCGAGTCTGGATTATAATGCCACTTCAATCGTAAGATTTTTGACTACTGTGGGTAATTTAATGGCCAAAGAAAGTGCCACTATAAGAAGTAGTGTAAATATGGGGGATAATTCTGATGATGATATAACGGATACACCTATTGAGGGTAAGAGCAACAAGGAGAATTTGAATCAAAGAGTAATTGGGTCAGTAATGGATCCGTTCTTGAAAATGCAATACGTTGCTTGTCTGGTCAGACTCGCAGGTGATAGATGCAGTAGCACTTAGAGTGACAAGGCCATTACTTAATTTTTTGAGGATAGAGATTCCTCAAATCTTTAGAAATTTAGAGAAACTTGAAAAGGAAATGACGCAGGCGTATTTACCAGGAAAGACAGCCGGAAAGAAATTCAAAGATTTAGCTGAACTGAGGCAATCATCCAACGAAACAGTGTATCAGTTTTATAAGAGGGTGGAGATTGCCACAAAATCGTATCGATCGGGGTATGGCCGTTTAGTAGATTTTTCTAATAGTATAGGCTTAGATTGTTTCATTGAAGGCTCGAGACTAAATATTAAGAGATATTTATTAGAACACCAGGGTAATTATAATTCCCTCTCTGAATAATTATTCCCGTATATGCTGAATTCATTGGACAGGACAGAATGAAGGACTCCGTCAGAACGGGCCTGACGTAAAACGTGACCAGGGGGAGAGGTAGATATTTTTTTAGTACAGGATGTAGGCGTCAGATAAGGAATTTAGGCAGACATTTTAGTACCAAAAAATTATGACGAGAAATTGAGAATTTATTATAAGGCACTAATCTAGAGAGGTGTATTATCAAGAATGATGAGAAATTTATTATAAGGCACTGACTTAGTGAGGCGTTTGTCGAGAAAGATGAAGGTGGTGAAGGGGCGAACTATGGTTGACCGAGGGACCAGATGACTGATAATTTATTAGGCATTGACGTAGTGAGGCGTTGTTTCGAGAGACGAGGCTGGTGAAGGAGCGGACTGCGGTCGACCGACGGACCAGGTGTTGTTAATGTGTTCAGAGGATCCTGGAAAAGGAAGGTCTGAGGTGTTAACAGGTTCAGAGGATCCTGGGAAAGGAAGGTCTGAGCTCCCATGGGCAAAGAGAGAGGTAGGCGGTGAATTACCGAACCTCGAAAACCCTGCAGGTTTCGTGCCATGGACATTAAGAGATGACAGCCAGGGAAAATAATAAATGACAGGGCGGAAAAGTGTTCCGTGCCATGAAAATCAGAGAGAATAACACGGGGAGAGAGATTCGTGTCTAAGAAAAGTAATCTTGCGTCTTGGCTGTTAAATATTTTGGACGGCCTGTTTCTTAGGGAAGTTGTTCTTTATCGTTATCTGCTGGGAGGCGTTAGCAAGGACAAAGGGTACCCTAGAACAGCTAAATTAGTCTTGCCAAGTGTCCTAGTAGATTTGGCAATAAAACTGGTTCATGATCACTTACTCTTGGTGGTCACATGTCTATAGAGAAGACGTTAGACCGAGTGAGCCGTGTCTTTATATTTCATACAATGAGCATAAAAAAATCGAGAGCATTAAAGGTTATTATGGAGAGTATTAAAACAATTATAGAGATAAGTAGAGTAAGGTGATTATAAAGATTAGTAAGGGATTGGTATGTTATTGCAGTATGAATGGTGCTGGAAATTGCAATTGCAGTTAAAATGAAGATAAAGATAGATTTTATGCTAATTAACTGGACAGGAGAAATGCTTTCTTTGAAATAGGAAAACAGAAAGATAAAAATGACAAGCGAAAGTTGTGTGGCAACTTTTCTCAAATGATGTATTTACTTCCTTTTGATATCTTATGAATAGTAAAATAACCGGATAATTTGTAGAAAAAAAATAATTAAAGCTTTGGTAAAAAAAAGAAAAAAGTAAAGTAAAGGAATATCTCATTGTGTTTCTTTAAATTCTTTCTAATTTTGAGAATTTTATTTGAGTTTAATTTTTTGTTATTTTTTTCTGTAGGGGGAAGGAATTTTGGTACTTGTGTATTATGCGCCACTCACTCAATTTTACGCCGTGTAAAATTCGAGAACACACCAGTTTTTTCGTTATTTTTTTGTTACTTTAGAAACAAATTTGGGCTATTTGATTTGCATATTAGAGGGGGGGGGGTAAAGTATTTCTTGGTTTTTCTGATGTATCGTATATTGCTTACGCGGATAACATCCTACTTATTAGTAGGAGCAAATTTTCTTTATCTGTAATGGTGGATAATGTGAGAAAAGGTTTTTTAGATATTGGACTTAATTTATATTATTTGAAAAAAACTACATTTTCTAAAGAGTTAAAGAGGCTAAGTTACAAAGTCGAACCTTAAAACGTACAGCGATTAGAAGGTACAGTTGGGGGGGCTGCCGTTCCCCAAACTCTCCGCTTTTGTAGCCTTTAAATAAAAAAAAAAAGTTTTTTAAACTGAAAGTAAGGAGCGACATCAAATCTTAAAACGAAAAGAAATTATTTCGTATATGAAAGGGGTTGTGCTCTCCTCAACGCCTCGCTCTTTACGCTAAAGTTTGACTTTCTTACAACTTTTCTTTTTAAACAATAAAAACTTTAGCGTAAAGAGCGAGGCGTTGAGGAGGGCACAGCCTCTTTCATATACGGAATAATTTCTGTTCGTTTTAAGATTTAATGTCGCTCCTTACTTTCAGTTTAAATTTTTTTTTTTATTTAAAGGCTGCAAAATCGGGGGGTTTGGGGGCGGCAGCCCCCAACTGTGCCTCCTAATCCCTGTACGTTTTAAGGTTCGACCTTGTAACTCAGCCTCTTTAACTCTTTAGAAAACGTAGTTTTTTTCAAATAATTTCTGCACGTTTTTGTACAGTTTATTACTTATTATTGCTTGACTAACTGTTAGCTGATCGTGTCAGGAGTTGAAGTTGGGGGGCTGCCGCCCCCAAACCCCCGCTCTTGAACATTCTTGTGTTAAGGCTTTTAATTCCTGAATACTCAAATCACGTCGTACAGGGTGCCTCCTAATCCCTGTACGTTTTAAGGTTCGAACTTGTGACTCAGCCTCTGTAACAGCCCCCCCAACTGTGCCTCCTAATCCCTGTACGTTTTAAGGGTTGACCTTTTAACTCAGCCTCTTTAACTCTTTAGAAAACGTAGTTTTTTTCAAATAATACACATAAACAGGTTAGACATGCTTTGTTATGAAAATTGACGCGCAGATATTTTCATAACAAAGCATGTCTAACCTGTTTATCTGTATTATTTGAAAAAAACTAAGGTTTTTCGTAAATGTAAATTCGGGGGATAATTTTTTCGGTCTGAAAATATCAAAAGGCCCTAACAGGCCGAATTCTGCTTCGAATGAGTCCTCATTCAACCGGATTCGTTGCCAACTGTGGCCTGTAGGCGTGGCTAAGAAAAAAAGAAAGAAATGATGAATTTTAAGTGGCTATATGTGGTTTTTTGAAAACTGGGACGGCGTTAGCATAGTGAGCTGAAAGTGCGAGGCTAAGCTTCTGGGCGCTAGGAACTCTTAACCTCCAAATTTCTGCCCAATCAGACAACGTTAAAGGGGGGCTTGGGTGGGAGGGTCGAAACTTCCGGCCCAGTTTACTCCATGAAGATAAAGTCGGAGGATGATGAAATTTTGCAAATTTCTTAGTTTGAGCTTGGGCTACAAAATGCGATTACCGCCGTCTCTCTGCGACCTCTAGGACCTGAAATCGCTTAACATTGTGGTGGGTCGCCTCTTTATAGAGGCACAAGTGTGCCTCCTTGATGTTGAAAAGTGCAAGTATCTTTGTTTCAACGGTAATGCTACAAATTCTCCTTTGAAATGTAATTATTCTTCTATATGTTCAGTTGATATCAGCAGTCAACCAGCCGCAGGAGCGAGGATATTTTCTCCAGATGCTATTTTCTCCAGGAAGGTATTTACCGGAGGGGAGGGGGTAAACGCCTAGCCCCGCAATTTTGATGCTGCTCAAACCTGTGATTTATGCAATTTTATTCAGGTTTAAGCATTTTCGTGGTTCATGTGTTGAAAGAAGTCTGTTAAGGTGGTCTTTTGTCACCGTCCCTGCTCAATAACTCTGTAACACATTCTCAGGCATCCTTTGATTGCAATTGTACCCATCCTGGATTGATTTGTCATTGATGACTTTTGCTGACGATGTCCTAAATTTAAGTGGACTTTTTGTAGATGTGTTAACATATTTTAGTCTTTATGTTAAATATAACAATTGGGCTTTCTTTGAATTCTGAATAGAGTTTAGCTATTGCTTTTGATTTTAAAGATGGGAATGTCCCTGATACTGTCTTCCTCTACAATGCTCAAGTCCTTATTTCTGAGGAATTTCCCCAACTTGGAATGCGAGTCAGCAATAACTTGAAATAATCTATTAAGATGTATGTTAGGAATTTAAAGAAAAAGATTTTAATTGTTTGAATAGCTTCACTTTGACAAGTTTCATCCTAGTTTTCTGTTTCGACCAGAAACAGCTATCCTATGAGTCGCTTAATTTCTCCAGGTTCTATTATTGATAAATTGCTTCTCGATATTATTTGTTAAGTTTCAATGTTGTCTCATCTATAGTTAGCGATATTTACTGAATTACTTCTTGTTCGCATTTATTTACCTATTGTTTGTTTGTCTTGTGTGTTGTTTTTTTGTTTTTCTTTTTGCCGCTTCATCGACAAGACTTTTTCTGTGAGGCGGAAAGCAAAGCCGGCTTGGTTTCCATAATTTATTCCCATTATTCGCGACTAGCGGAAAGCTGCCAGATCATTATTCGTGAGAAGACAAGAACTGGCTAGACTTGGAAAGCGATTCTAGCCTGCTAGTGGAAAGTGTTTTCGGGTAATGGTTGTTGGCACAAAGTTCAAATTATTACGTTCATGACTTTAATAGAACTTTCAATTTTTATTTTTTCTTTCCTGTTATTATCAATTACTACTGCTACTACTAACGACTTACCACAGCACCAAGCCGCCTGAGGCCAACGCAGCTACGCACGCTCCTCCTCCATCCTAATCAATTCCAGGCCTCCCTCTTTACACCCTCCCAGGAAGTTCCCATTTCTCTTAAATCTTCCTTTATGACATCCTCCCACCCAAACCGCGGATGACCTGTTTTCGCTTAACCCTTGACGGTTGGCCGAAAAGGACAATCTTTGGCAATCTGTCATCCTTCGTCCGCAGAACGTGCCCAAGCCATCTCAGCCTTTCTATCATCCCTAGAAAGTGGGATTGAACTGCACTTTTCGTACAGCCTGTTGTTTGAAATACGGTCAGTGAGCTGGGTACCCAGAACAATCCGTAGGTAATTTCTCTTAAAAATAAACATCTTGCAAATCTTCATCCGCTTTTCGGAGTGCCCATGCTTAAGAACCTTATTTGACCACTGTCATCACTATAGCTTCCAATATTCTAATCTTGGTTTACACACTTATCTTCCTATTCTTCCAAACTTTTTTCAACTGTGGAAAAAAACCCTGAGCTTTGGCTATTCTACTTCTAATATCTTCACTGCTCCCACCGTCTTTACTAATAATACTAACAAGGTAAGTGAAGCTGTCCACCTGATCGATCTTTTCGTTACCCAACGTCACCTTTTTATCTTCACTTAGTCCTAGCCTTAGCCACATAGTCTTCTTAAGATTAATTTTCAAACCTATTTTAGTACCCTGAACTCGCAAAAGGTCTAAAAGTTAATTCATTTTGCTCACACTTTCATCTAGGATCCTTAAATCGTCAGCATAATCTAAGTTCAGGAAAGTTTTTCCTCACCATTTGATTCCGTGTTCTCTCATTGCCTTTCCTGTGCTCCTAAAGACAAAATCCATCAAGATGATTCATATAAAGGGGAATAGAACACAACCCTGCTTAACTCCTGATTTAGTAAGAAACCAGCTGCTAACCTCGTTTCCTACCTTAACCGAAGCAGTGTCATTCTCTTACATAGCACTAATCACTTTGATGTATTTGTCTGGTATACCATGCAAGGATAAGATCTTAGCTAAAGCTCTCCTATCAACAGAATCGAACGCTTTGCTCATAATTTATAAAACTGAGGACCAAAGGTATGAACATTATTTTTGAAACCCTTGCGAAATCATGAATGAAAAAAAATAATAACATTGGTTTATATATACAAATTGATTATAATAATGGAAACGTGGCCAATTTTTAAATAACTTGCTTTTACGCTCGTTAATCGTGACTATAGTATAATTTCCATCAGCCTGTCTTATATGCCAGCTTGGCACTTTCTTGCCGCTGACACAGCTTGTCGCGACCCCGCTCCCATATACTATGATCCGGTCTCCTTTCATTTGAGAATGTTATGAACAAATTGAATGAGTGAGCCACCCTCGTTCATAGTATACAAACTAAAAAGACGGAGGTTTCAAAATAGTATATTCATCATCTTCCTTTCAGATTAACATTAGACTTGCGACGCATGATTTTGTAAAGCAAAGACACTGCCTTGTCCTGTTTTCCATCAACGTGGTGGACTTGGACGACACGTGAGAACGTATTTTGATGTTGAGATAAGAGATGATGTTCAGATAAATAAATAAATTGGTTTTGAGTATGCAGAGGCTGAAGTTTCTAAGAATGGAATTCCTTTTGTGGTTGTTGTTTACCGTTCCCCTTTAGAAAAAATCGAACATATTTTAGATTAATTAGAGCAGCAATTTGACTTGTCAAAATGCATAAATAGGCCATGTTTTGTGTGTGGTGATTATTTTGGGATATGGAGTGCATCCTGCGGTTACACATCTTTGTACTCATGTGACTAAATTCCGGCATCATTAATTGATAATGTATTTCTAATGTCCCTCTCTGATTTAGTAATGTTAATTCAAACGATGTTTCAGATCATTGGTTCTGTTAATCAAGGTTTTAGTTCTGATATTTCTTTTAAAACTTTGACGAGGCAATTGTCAGAGCGTTGTACGTCTATGACAACACAGGCTAGGAAATTATTGCCGAAGAAGCCATGGATGTCCTAGAGTCTTATTGCGTGTATTATTCAAAGACGACATTTATATAAGTTTTCAGTTCGCAGTAATTATGTATATATTAAGGAACCGTATAAGGGTTATAATGATATGTTAAATGGTATTGTTAGGAAGAAAAAGCCAAAGTATTATAATAATAAGTTTAAAGCTAGTGAAGGAAATCCTAGTAAAACTCGAAAGGCAATTAAATCGGTTATTAGCCCGAATTCTAGTCCAGTGTGTCCGGATATGATTGATCTACAGTATGATATTTCTAGCCGGACGTGTGATGATTTTGTGAATATTATGGATAGGATCACTTTTTCGATATCAACGTTTACTGATGATGGATCATCCAGCCGTTATCTGCTAAATGACTCATGTTTCAGTGTACCTCAAACCAGTATCTATGTTGGAATTATTTAAACGTACAAGGAGTATGAAAAATAGAGCTTGTAGTGGAGATTTTCTTTCTTTAAAGGTTCTAAAATTTGTATTGCGTGTTACACCTACTCTCTTTCTTTATTCATTTAACGAATGTTTAAAATTAGACATTTACCAGACTTTTGAAAATGTGCAAATGGTATTCTGCTGTAAAAGAATTGTTCTACTGATTATAGGCCCACTTCACTTTTACCCCTTATTTCAAGGATAATCGAAAAGCTTATTAATAGTGACTGACTGACTCAAGTCCCATCCATCCTCAAAGGTTCTTTAGGGGCCTCTTCATTCACTATGTTATTGTTTCTAGATATAATAAATCGCTTGATTCAATAATCATGATATTCTAATTCAGTAACTTTTCAAGTGAGTTCGAGGAGTTTTTTTTTACCTGATTAAATGGTTTTTATTTAATCGTTCCCAGCGTGCTATACTGAACAGAATCCCTTCAGATATTTCGCATGTACATAATGGTGTTCCTCCAGGGTCGGTGTCGGGCCCATTGTTGTATTTGGTATACGTAAATTAAGCAGATACAAATAGATAAAAGAAAATTCCTATGTTCGAACCTTTAAAATAAAATCGCCTATTCGAACTATATATCTAGGAGACATTGATTTAAGTATCCCCAGTAGCAGTTCATCATTTCCACAATTAAACAAAACTCCCCTTAGATTTGCCATGCCATTGCACCTAATAAGAAAATGTCCCAATCCATCCCCCAAAATACCGCATGGTGGGCAAATTCGTAATCTGTTTGGAAAATTAATATCCCCTCCAATTTCTCAAAAATTGTAGACAATTAGCTCGCACTTGACTCCCAATTCTAATATGATTAATTGGTAAATTTAACTTGAAATAATAGTCTCGACTAAAACTAGCCTTAAAATAGACTAGTCAAAGCACTTGTCCCAGCACCCCAATATTAATCACCCTCTATATTAATCTATCTTTTCTCAATGAAAATAATCCCAAGTTTCCTTTAATGAAGAGATTATGCATTGTTTTCTGCAGTCCATACATTCGTTTTTAATACTGGATCTAAAACGATTCCATTTGTTCAGCCGGGTCTGTCCCCCAGATCTCAGCACCGTAATGAAGTATTGACATTATTTTGGATTTGAATACCTGTTTTAGCATCTTTAGGCAATTAGCTTCCTTTAAACTAGTATTTTTATATAGTGTAAACATGGCTGCTTTGCCTTTTGCAAAACTTGCTCAGGTATGTTTTTCCAGGAGGCATTAGCGGAAAATGAAAACCCAAAGTTGCTTCTTTTACTACCCGGATCGCTTTCCCATTAAAATCAAATCTCCGAACCTGTTCATTATTGCTTTTTTTTTTTTTTTTTTTACTAAAAATCATAATTTTCGTTATCAAACATTTAATTGCAAACTTTTGAGATCCATGTAATCCGAGGCAAGATTTAAAAGTTTATGCGTGTCATCTTGAGATTTTGCCACCAACGCAACGTCATCTGCATACAAAAGCATTAAAACGGCCATATTCCTTAGATCTACTGTTGGGGCCAATCTACTCTGGAATAAACCCACCATATCATTTATAAACAGAGAATATAACCCAGGTGATAGTGACCTACCTTGTCTCAGACCTACAATGTTACAGAAAATCCTGGAAATACCATTTCTCAAACCCGTTACCCTGTTTCTTGTCCCCTCATAAATCGATTGAAAAATCCCAACTATTTTAGTAGGTAATTCCACCTTAGCCCAAAAACTTAGAGCATTAGGGATCTATTAGAGCTATCAAACGCTTTACGCAGATCTTGAAATTCTACATTATTTTTGTCCTTACTATGCTTAGTAATTAAACTATTTCAAACGAAAATTCGATCTACTGTCGAATAGCTGAACCTAAAGCCTCCCTATTCTTCTTCCACTACTGTTTTCTTATCCACCCAATAACCCCATCTCTTATTAAAGACCCTTTTAAATATCTTGCTTAAATTCTTTTGAAGGCTAATAGGCCTGAAGCTATTACGTACAATGGGGCTCCCTTTTTTATAATTGTAATATTAGAAATTCCTTCCATGGCTCATTAAACCATATTAACCAACACTAAGTAAAATAAACTCATAATGACTGACATTAAACTACCCTTTAAAAACTTATACATTCTTGCTGGTATACCATCTGGCCCAGGAACAGAATATCCAAGAGATTTATTTATAGTTTCCTCCACTTCTTCGTTTTTTATTGTATTACATAGCTCTTGGCTTCCAAAGGGATGTTCTCTATACCAGGCAGTCTTATGTTTTACAGTCAAGGCTCTACAGTACAAGTTTTACAAGGCTCTATTTACATATAATCATTATCACAAATTATTACCTCAGTCTTATTCTTTGTTGTTGACAATGCATCGTCTCAACACGATTATGAAATTAGAATGTATCTTTTAATGCAGACAGTTGGTTACAACTACTAGATAAATAATTAGTATTAGATATCTTGGACTTGTTAGGAATTGCCGAATGAGTTAGAATCGTGTAGGCTAACGTTCTACCGAAATTCCATAAATTGTTGGAATAACAATGTTTCGAAATTTACGAACTTGATGCTGTGTTCTCAGCCAAGTCGTCTTGTTTTTTGGGGGGAGGGAGGATGTGAGGCTGGCAGTTTGATTGTGTAGGAATTCCTGTTTTTTTCTAGTTTGGGCGTCTGAGGCCGAGTAACAGATCTCGTAGTCCGAGTAACTATTTAGAAAACAAACATCTAACATTTAGAAAAGGAAGCAACAGAAATTACCAAGTCTGTATAATTCTAAAAGCACCTTAACAAAATAACAAGTTTTCAAGCAATCACAAAGTTTAATAACTCATGTTTGTTCATATTCTAATCATCCTATGTCTCATAATGAAAAAAATTCCACGTCACACATGATAATTCACTAATTAAAAAGAACTAGATCTAATTCAGAAAAACGTTTTTCCCGTTCGTAAACACACAATCTAAATGAAGAGAACGGGGGAGGGGCGTGCTTGCAATAGAAAACGGTGAGATCTCACTCAATGAAATAAGGTCACTTGTTCAATACTAGCTACTACATGTGGGCACTCTCTGGACGGGTATCAAGTCTGGTCAAGGACACTATTAAACATAAAGGTGCTTCACAGGACACATGAAGGTGCTTCACTGATACATAATAATACTGAACATACAAGCTGCCTTAAAAGAAGAGGCACATTATATACAAACACGGAACGGTTTATTCATTTTAAAGTTAGATTTAGAATCTATGCAATTGATTCACCTTGGCGTTCGGATTCAATTTCTCTCTGTGCTTTGGAAATTTTTACTTTGTCTTTAGGAGTCGCATTCTCGCCTGTTTCCAATGCAAATAGTTTCATTTTATCTTTGAAAGACAATTTATCAGGAAGCGGTTGCTTTGACTGTCGTTCAAGTTCCTTTTCAGCAAGACGCCTCTGTCTTGGATCTCTAAAATAAAATAAATATTGTTTAAACAGTCATTGCTGCTAAAACGGTTAAATATCAATTGTGGTTGGATTCACTTGTAAAATATCAAATTGTAAAAATGTATTGCATTGTCTACTACCGTTTATTTACTAAAGTATTTCAAAAATAACTTCTCTCATTGACGTAAATTTTCTGAGGTCATTCATTAACCATTTTTTCGAATTATAGTGCTTATTTCGTCGTCATCGCCACTGTGTAAAAAAAAAAAAAAAAAAAAAAAGATTAGATCACAATGCCAAATTGGGCTGAGAATGTATTTGTATAATTGCATGGGATTTGGTCAGTTAGAATTAAAATGGGGAAACACACAATTTTATTACACTTGCCTTTTTGTTGCCAATTTTAAAGGGCTCAAGGCACTAAAACTAAATGTTAAGAATGCAGTCAACACAGAAAATAAAGAAACAAACATCGTATGCCTACAGAACGTGTCAGGAAAATAATGTTAAATCAAAACGATGAATCAAACCTTTTTCAGTTTTTCTTTTTCCTTACTCTGTCTGTATATTTTAGGGTACTGAATACAAATCAGAAAAAAAAATATATAACAGTTTGTCTTTCCCCCAAACTTGTATTTTCTTGCCATTTTATAACAATAATTTTTAGTTGTTTAGGAGACTTTCATGGTGCAATTTTATTATTCTTTAATTAACAATGGATTTATTTTTTGGTAGTGGATTACAACATTTAATCAGATTTTCTTACCACTCGTTGTTTTAGGTTTGATTTTCATAGCTTCTTTTTTTATGGAATCACGGATGCTTCAGACGAAAGAAAAAAAACTTAGTAAAACATTACGTAGATATTAGAACAAAATATTGTATTACCGAATTTAGATAAACAAAATTATATTAGGAAAACTGCAACAAAAGTAGATCCTTTGTGTACAAATTTCGTGAAAAAAAGAAGAACTAACTTTAAAATAATATTACTAAAAAGTGGGTACGAAAATTTTTTATTGATTTAGATTCCTTATAAAAACTAATTAATTTTCATGAGAAATATACCTTTTTTGGGTGTATCAACGTAATTTCTTGACTATAAACAAGAATTGCACAATTTAAACCTCTAAAAGTGAAAATATAAATCTTCTTTACGGCTTGTCTTTAATGCAACAGCATCCTCATCGTAACTTCG